>NW_025776881.1:0-29957 GCF_021130785.1 Homalodisca vitripennis | reverse complement strand
GTAATAGTAAATATTTATTAGGTCTGTATTTTTTCCAATATATATTTATACAACACATGTTAACAATATTTCCTAATTTGTTTTATTGATTAATAAAAACAAGATATAGTAATATATAAAAATAATACTTTAATTATAAATAATAATTTTATTTAATGTTTCAAGACAATGTCAGATCAGCTAGTGAATATTACAAAATAAGTCATTTAAAAAGCTGCATTTAATGCAAATATAAAGTAATTTATTTTTGTTTAAAGGTTATTTTTGACGATGGAAGGATGGTGAAGGAAACAGTAATTTTTTTTTTTTTTTTTTTTTTTTTTTCCCCCCCCGGACAATTTGCCATCGTTCATGTGAAACAAGAAAACAGTTAACACTACGTTTCGAGATTCTGCAATCTGATCTCTTTCTTACAGGTAAAGAACGAACCCTAACTACATAATAACAAACTAGGTTAAAATCAAACAAATCTTACTAAAGCGTATGTGGCACGCCTAAGTCAGGAATCACAACCTACATGTTGTTGTCAACTTCACTATCACTAAAGACATGCACTTAATACAAAAACTATACAAAACACAAAATCAATAAAACTAAACTACTGAATACAGGTCACAATACGTCTTCACCTCGTCTACTAACCACCTACCGACTGATACCAGAAGGACTAGCCAATGGCAATCGTGAACGGCTGGTTTGAATACGCCTCAAGAGTCGTCCTTAACAAACGAAACTACTTTTTTTAAACCTTCAGGCATCATTGAGCAGTATCCGCCACAGCGGAAAATAAAGAATCAGATAAAACAAACCATAATAAAATATTCTAAACTGAGACTGGCATTTAAAAGCAACACTTTTTAACCAGCACATTTATATCAAACGTTTAAAATGCTTCATACAGAGCTTTGGGATACTCCATACTCAATGTTTGTTTTAAGTCTCCCTACGGTTCTTGAAGCATCTTGTTTTGAACCCAGAATATACTATTTAATTAGTGTAGAACGTATTACCTAGGATCATTATTTGGGTAAAACAAGTGAAGTGGCCCCAACAAGTTACTCACCTTATTCCAAACTTGACCAATCACCATTACGTAGTTATTAGTTCCTTGGGTCAACCTTTGTAACTCGAGCCTGTCAAAATGACCGCAATCCAAGAATTGTTATTAGGAAAGTCATAAATTGGAACAAAATTGGTTAATATATTTTTTAATGAATCCATTGGTCCGAAAATTGTACTTATATTCCAAAGCTGTTATGTCTTTGTAGATTTTATATATTGTGATTCGTTTAGCGGCCATTACATAAAATTAACAGCTTTAGAAATAACATATTTTTCAACTTAAATTTGTTATAACACAAAACTAGTGTTTGTGATTTTTTTGGCAGATTAACAAGCAAGTTGCGTTAAAAAGATATTATTTAAATTTATAAAACAAGTAATCACTTTGATCATATCTCACAAACGAAAAACAAAGGCAAAAAGCTCCAAAAAAAACCCTTCTTGCCATAATAATCCCAATCCCATTTGGAAAAAGCCAAATAAACGAGCGTGGCCCTGATTAAAAAAATTTGAAATAGTCCTTAATATTTTGCTTGTTAACATAATATATTTACTACTATTACTGTCCTTATTTGGAGTTTTATAAAAAAATCAGACTACGCTCTCACTCCCCGTGGGCTCCCATTTTAAAATTAAAATAAATGTTTTTTGGGATTGAATCGGGTAAGGGCACCCCATTTTTAAAGTTAGTACGAAATTATAATTTTAGGAAACGAATATAAATTTGAAGAGATTTAACCGCTCCCAACTCGTGACATTCTTGGTTTGAATACCTTGCGAAATGTTTTAAGCGGCTTAAGCTTGATAATTATAATACACGTCAGTAGAAAGCAAGTTGTTACTTAAACACTAAAAGGCAAGCATATTATAATTTAATTATGGCAAGCGATATCTGAATTTACTCTGATAAAGTTAAAAATCACAATAAAAGCCATGCGAACACTTAACTGCTAAGAGTCACAGACACAATTCATGGCTGTTTCCACTCAACAAAAAGCCAGGAAGTTCTTCGTTCACGTTTGAAAAGATCCATTGTGATGTTAATGAGTTGCATTCTTTAATAAAACTACAGTATTGAATGCGTCATTGTTTCGTAAATTAATTGAACGTTTTGTATACTTCCCTCGGGTACTGTTAAAATTAACAATTTGTTATATTAGCTTCAATGGAATATAGTTGTTAAAAAAGTTAAATTTGAGATTAAACAGCTGATTCAATTTTCGGATTTGTGTTACTAGTCATCATAGATTAGGTGAGATGAATGATGAAATTGGTAATACTTTATATAGATAGTTCTGGACTGATTTACCATCCAAGTTAAAAAACACAGGTACTAATTACAGTATGCAATATACAATTCTAACGCTAATTTTAAATCTAGATTTTACTTACTTTATGCAACACTTTCTGCAGGAAGAAACATTATATCAGTGCAAAATTTATGGTTATAAAATCTCATTCACCTTTTGGTATAGGCATGTGTTGAAAAATAAACCTACGCCTGAAACCCTACACTTACTGTGAGTAAATTTTTATTAATTGTTTGAAAATTGCAATGGTTTAGTAATTTCCAATATGTCAGATTGCACGTAAAGTTTAGAATAGTTTAAGAATAAAAAATCTCTAAAACATGCACTTATTAAATACAAAACTCAAGTTAGAGTTTGTTGTCCACGAAGTTGACATACGACATGGTTGTTGTGAATCCTGACGTATGCGTGGCACAATTTCTCTGGTATGAATTGCATATTTTAACTTAGATTCTAGTTATGTGTTAGGTTAGTTATTTAACTGACCTAATTACATACCGACCTAATTATAAAATACAATATAATTCAAAAATTAAAAAAAATTGTTATCAAAGCAAAAAAATAAGAACAAAAAAATCCTCAGCCTTCTTAGCTGAATGAGAATAACCCTAACCACTTCCCCGTAAGCCCATGTATTATGTAATTACACAGGTCTAATTAGGAGAAGGCTTGTAGGTAGCAGAACTAACATGGCCTGATGGTTATGTATCAATAGATGTTCTAGGAATGGCTGATTGTTGTAATAATAAGTCTAATGTGAATAACATAGTTTCTTGAGTGGTCGTTTTTGGCTCTCATATTTGTATCGTAATGAAAACATTTACTATAAATTAGTTACTGCCCCAGCCTGCATATTCGGGTTCAAGAATTTAATATATACGCTGCACTCCAAAGGGTTTCAGGTGTAGGATTGTTCATTACCAGAAGATGTTAAAATGAGTTTTTAAGAACAAAAAAATGTTGATATTCAAGCTAGTTTTTAAAACAACGGTATTCTGTATAGAAGCCATATGAAAATGAGTAGAATTTATGTTTATAAAAGTGAGTTTCATATAAAATTATAAAGCGATTTTTTCCCTACTAAGTGAACAAAGTTTTAGCCCAAAACATACATTGTATGAAATATGCAAAACAGTTTTGGAGTTTACCAGAAACGTATTGGTAATGTAATGGTACATTTTAAATATTTCTAAAATATTAAATTATAATACGGAGAACATGATCCACATACATGTATATTTACAGAGTTGACACTCTATGGCGTCTTTTGTGTATACTCATGGTCCAAAGCGCTTTGAAGTATCGGTTTAGCTGTGCTTTAATAGTATTTAATAGAGTTTGTTCTGATTAAAATATCTAAAGAAATCAGGAGTTATAACGATATCCTTGCCTTTTTATACTGTGTGGGATTTTAGGGAGATGAATGGTCCACGTTATGCGCGCTTCATCAAAAAGAACAACTAAAATAATACTTTGTAAAGATGTAAAAAAATGTGATTCCAAGTTTCCACAACAAGATTTATAGTAAATTCAAGCACAATAAAATGAAAAAAAAAATGTAACAACATTCGGGACTCACGATACATATTTTGGACTATGTAAAATAGAATTTTATACGTTTTAAAATTCTTATTAGTTATTTTATTCAGACCACATGTTCTTAAATTAGACCAGATAAATAAATTCAGACAAGGACTCTATGACATAAAATCCCCCAATTAACTGAGCGGTATGTCTCGTTGCACAACACAATAATATTTTCTTTGTGTACAGAGATTGAAATGTTTAAATATGACCTCTGAATCAATATCCGGGGAGGGGGTTGGTTACAAGGACAGGGTTAGCAGTCATTGATTCATGGATGTAGCTTACAGTGATTAGTCTATACTTGCTATAACCCATACAATTACCGGACAAGATGTATGGCAATATTATACTATTAATTCTTATGAATCACACGTTAAGTGACTTTTTGAGCGAAGCAGTGTTAGATTATACAAAAAAATGCTGGTGAATCATAATGAACGTGACGTTTCAAGCGAAGTAATGTGTTAGCATATACTATAAATGGTGGTGAATCAGACTTTAATGTGACTTTTTGAGCGAAAAATGGTTGCTTAATGCTGGTAAATTATGTTTAACGTGGCATCTCAAACATACAGTTTTAGAAATATACTCGAGTATTCGTAAATTACACTTTTTCTGAGTACGGATTTTCAAGAAATCTAGGGCAAATTTTTAAGCTTTGACGAAAATAAGTTTTTTGTGAAATTTAGTTAACGATTTGCTATTTATCAACAGTACAGAGTAGAGTAAGAAGAATATTCCTGCTATGAAACAGGATGAGAAAGGCGACAGTTTCCGTCTGCAGCGGTAACTCAGCTCCGATTAGCCTAGTCACTGCTTACTGAGTTTTATAATTTATCGAGAACGGCCCTATCAATTCATTCGCAAATCTATTCTAGTCGCAACTAATCATAACATATAAATGTCGTAGTATACTAAATTTTACAGAACTTTTCACTATGCCATATTTTGTTCGGTGAGATTGAACTATTTTCGTTTATATAAATAACAGAGGGCAGCAATAAGATTATGGGTATATTTATTACATTCTCATGATAATATAAAATACTCAATCATGATAGTATAATAATTTACATGAAATAGTATTATAATAAAGTAACATACTTGGTATAATGATCTACATTTTGACAATTCCGTAAATTTTGTTTAAACTAGTAAGTTTTTAGTCACACGCTATGTAAAGAAAAATTTCTCGAACTATGTCTTTAAACATAAAAAAGTACTCGTATAACGCTAGCTTAGGATATTCCCATTATGTTAATAAAAAAATAAAATGTTTCAATGCCTTGATATCGTATTATTACTATTAGTCTTACAGTATTATAGTGGAATATTTAAAACAAGGACTGGGTTTACGCTACAATACGCTTTACTGTTAGATGAATACGGGTGGTTCTGCGATAGAAAGCTATTATATGCTATACATTCTAAGTTCTAAATGTTGCGTTGAATGGCACTCGTCTAATACTGTAATGGAATTTGAGTGCTGAGCGGGAGCATGAATGTGAAGCGAAGGCTGGCACTAGGAATTGTAACAAAACTCTAGTCTCGTAGCACTAATTCGGATATTGACACTGACAATAGACATTGAGAACGCTCTGAGAGTTGTTGGAGATGTAGCGATCGATACAGTCCCTGAGGTAGATTTAAAAGCAGATACATTCCTTGCTTGGGGATGAGAATAAATTCACCTGAAATATATATATATAGTGGTAACAGAATTACGAAAATTTGTCTTACACTTGTTAACATTTACAATAAAAGGTAACTCTAATTTTTTATGGACAACACTGAGTTAAGAAACCCCAGATTTTGTCAAAACTGAAATATATATAAAATTTTATATATATATATATATATACAAATTTTCATAATTCTGTTATCACTTTAAATCATTCATCGCCAATAACGAACTATAATCAAAGATCGCCGATTAAAAATTGGGTATCAATTTACAATAACGTGACCATGGAAAGGTATGTTCATTTTTTTTCCTGAAAACACTATCAATATTGGAGAGTTTGGTATTACTCCGCGGCTCTCCTCAAATAAAGAAGGGAAGCCATTTTGAACTATTTTGTTCCTTCGTGTCTATTCTTAACCTCCTAGTTCAGTAGTGGTAATGGCACACCTTTGTGTTTGGATGTTCATTAAAGTAAGTGATAAGTTACTAAAATGGATGCTGACTAGTACGTTAATCCTGTCAACGATGCCTGCCCGCTGCGCAGTGCTGCGCACTTCTTACTCTTTTAGAAAAAAAATTAACTCAAGCTTGCAAAAGTTGAATCCCAGATCACGTGATGCCCCTGCTCCTTAACGCAATAATGCCCGAAAGGCATCAATATAATACAATAATATACTTTCCCCCCAGTTTATATGCAACCTGTGATAATAATACTTGGCTATAAATGCCCAAACCCATGAAAAAAGTCCCATTTTCCATGGTTCACGCTATTGTAAATAAATACCAAAAATTGCCTCTAGTACAATTGCCAATCAAACGTATATACTAAATAAAAAGTACCTTATACAGGGTGAGGCAGACCACCCGTACAGTACGTATAGCGGCCAAACCAAACGAGGTAGATTATTCGTAAAAACTTAAACCCCCCTAATTCCACCCCAAAAAATTTGGAGAAATTATTTTAAAATCTTCTAAAATTCCCCAAAAGGGTATTTATTATAAAAGTCAGTGCAATGTGCAAGTAAAAAAAGTTCCAACAGTAAACTCGTCCTCTTATGTTTTATGATTGAAAAAAATATACTGTACCCAATTTTTAAAAGAGTCTTTTTAAAAATTAAAAAAGGTATTGGAACACTTTAAACTGCAATGTCTTACGGTAAGTGCTGCGTACTCTCATGAAACATGAAAATTTACCGAGTTATTAAATTAGTACATTTTGAATTATAAAAAGTTTTTACACTTAAATTACGCAAAATATATGGGAGAAAACCTGCTGTTATTTAATCATTGATGTGAGTGCCATGGAAGGAGTATCCTGTCATTATTAAAAAAGATAAACACTTCAAACTGGCTTTGAAAACAAATCTACCATGTTACAGCAAGCATCATGGTAAATTATCAATATGAACAATTTATCAATTATCAAGCTAAAACCAACAATAACCTAGTAACCGACCTCATGAAGAGTTAAAACCGGTGCTCAAACTCCAACCCATTGTTTTCCAGACAGAGTTCAATCCTTGAGGTGAAGCTATCTACAGCTCTCATTATCTCTTCTCATCTACTGGATCGTGTTTAGAGCCTCCCTTATCCGCTGCATCATGTCCTCTCCAGTTGTTGGTCTTGATTTTATACACTAGGTCTTTTTAGTCTACCCCACAAGTAAAAGTCCATACACGTTAAATCAGGAAATCTCCCTGGGTAGTTTCACAGGGCCGCCTCTTCCAATCCATCTGTCAGGGTATTGCTCGTTTAGAATTAATCGAGAATCTTCTCGGCGTAGTGTGCTGGTGCCCCATCGTGCATAAACCACATACGTTGTAAGACTTCCTCAGGGATTTTCGATCAATAAATTAGGCACGTGACCAATGAGAAAGTTGATATAAACTACTCGGTCTAGGCGATCGTGAATGAAGAATGGCCCTACAATTTTGTCACCGATAATGGTAATTGTTATCGCACAGGTATTTAGGGTCCAGTACCTTTGGTTGTCTACTTCTCGCATCCAGTGTGGGTTTTTGTGACAGTTCACTTCTCCATTACTCCTAAAAGTAGCCTGGTCACACCACAGAATGTTACGGTGAAAGTTTTGATTTTGTTGTAGTTTTTCTCGAGCCAACAAACAAAAGTTCATTCTATGAAGGTAGTCATCTCCATGAAGTTCTTGATGTATTGACATCCTATATGGGTGCATTTTATGATCGTGAACGATTCTTAGAACAGATCTTTGACTCATACCAGAATCAAGAGCTAATCTTTGTGTAGAATCATGCGGATTTAGTTCAAAGGCTGCCAAAACTTCGGGTGCCCTATCACTTCTCACGGGTCTAGCGAGTTCCTTTCCTTTGTTGTGGTCAGGTTGAAAATGACCTGTTTCGCGAACTCGACTAGCAAGTCTTTGAAAAACGTTCCTGGAGTGATGTTTCGCGGTCTGGGTAACGTTGGGCATAAAGAAGAGCGGCAGCTGAGTAATTTTGGAAACATTCCCCTAACACCATAAGCATCTGGAATGCCTTTTCCATTTGAGAACGGCATTTTTAGAACAAAAAAACTTACACTACGTACTTTTAAAACAATTTAAATTAATATCTACCTCATACCACGTGGTCATAAGAACAACTGAATAGGGAGACGATAATAACATAGATTAAATAAGAGACTATGGAATTGATTCAAAAGTTCTTCCAGAGGCAACTCGTGTATTTGGGGATTGTTAAAACATGAACACCACGGTTAGATTGCTTTTGAAACATGTTACAACTGATAGAAATCCTGATGTGTCTTTTACAACATTATTTAAAAAACAAATTAAACTTAAAAGTCTAACTTGTTTTCCATTTGTTTCATTGGGTTTTGATATTAATACAAACTAACTTAGTAAAATTATTAAAAAATCTATTTTTGTACTTGAAACCATTGGAGATAGAGACAAACTTTAAATGTAGAAAAATGTTTACTTTTTAAAGACCTTTCTAATTATGTACAACACAACCTAGGTTGCTATTTGATTTCTTTTAGATTGGGGCTGTTAAGTATTTCAAAATTATATGTATTTTTTAAAATGTGTAAATTTTGGGGTAGGGTGGCATTTTAACGATATTTTTCGATAAGCCGTCTCATCATTAGTTTTGCATAAACATATCGTCTCCTCTACATTTGTGCAAGTAGTTGCAATAAATTTACCCACAAACTCCTGATTTTTTTAACGTTTTGGTGTTCCCTGTACATAAGCGGCCAAGATAGGTTCAAACTTTTTGCATAAAAACAATCAGTGAAGAAATACCTTTAAAATGAGTTATAACTCAACATACCTTTACATTTGAAAATTTTCAATTTTCAAACTACCCCTACGCCACCAAAACTACCCTTTTGGGAGATTTAGAGATTTCAAAATAATTTCCTCCAAATTCTTGGAAATAGGGGGTTTTAAGTTGTTACGAATAATCTACCTCGTTTGGTTTGGCCTCTATACATACTGTACGGGTGGTCCTGCCTCACCCTGTATATTAACTATCCAGAATATTACTAGAAACATATCTAACTTCGTACAACAGTATATGATGTTATAAGTTGTACAGATGTGCAGTATTTAAATTTTAATGAAGTAATAACAGTATTATATTTGAATTACTTAAGTTGTACTCCCTTCGAAAAAAAACACTCAAGGAAACTTACGCAGAGAATATACGCAGTTTAATTAATGGACTGTTTCCGAAAGAGTCATTAATCAACTATAGCGTCACTATACTCGTCTCCGCCTCAGAACTCGACTACGACACACAATACCTCACTAAACAATAACGTGTTGAAAACTTGGCAATACTTTCAAAGGTGAGAGCTATGGCTCATTAACAGACAATGGCTCTTTCTTCATCAGCAAAGACAACTTCCTGACTTGGAAAACAGCCTTAAGACATCGGCCCTTTGTGTGTAATAATTTTAATAATTCAGAAAAATGTCTCGGATGCTGAAACCTTTACATTATTTCTTGAACGCCATTTAAGGATTCTTTTTAATTTTTGTTAATACTCTTATTCCGTGAAATATTAATAATTTTAATTGAAACACAGATTGTTGCTGATATCTATAGCATGAGAGAACATTCAAATACACAGTTTTAAGAGCAAATTAGAACTAAAATCCCAAAGTAGTTGACAAGCCACGGTCACAAACTTTAATATAAAATCAATGAATGTTCTGTGATCTATCATGAGAAACTTGTGTGGTATCGACGTACAGGCTGTAATCGATACCAGCCTGTGGGTAGGTTTTCACAATCTTTACTGTCTTTTACAAAAGCGTGACTCTAAATTTTTATTGTGTAAAATTGAAAAGTTGGCCCTCACCATGACAGCATATGACTAAAGTATTATACCTTACAAAAGGTCTGGTAGTTTTTAAAATGTTATGTACTCGTAGGTTGCAACAGTGTATATAGTGTCAAAACTATATGTTTTGGAGAAAAAGTTATACTTACTCCGCTAGATAGCTCTACGTGTATCATAATAATGTGTAAAAAGATGTGTATCGCATTATTTGCACTTTAAATATTTTACTTTGAACAACTATAGTGCTTTTTGTTTGCACAAAACGTAAAAAATGCCTCAATTAACAGTATTTTTGACATGATGACACTGCGTGGCACAATTTAATGAGTTGGATTTTTCATCTCTGATTCAACGCTAGTAACGATTAAAATCCAAAACTACAAAACTGCTTGTTTAAGGTGTCATAATGTCTGCCTTAATAAGGCAATTAATCAAGAGCAAGACAATACGAAGATTTTGCAAAAACGATACAGAAACCTTTAAGTTCCGCACTTTCCTTTAATTTGAAGCAAATGCTTCATATTTGCAAAAATAAATTTTTCTAATAGGAGAAACGAGCATGGCAGCAAGCAGAACACTGTAATGAAATGTGTTGTTCTATGTACTCTAGGGAATTTTGGCTGACTGTTTTGAGGCTTATCAGTAGGCTAACGCAATTTCTCTTTTGTCTGCAGGGGATTTAAAATTTCTTTCACGTTTGATTGTATGTCCATCTGCCAATAATGAAATGAGATATAAAACCTCGTTTTAAAGCTTGTTTTAAACCCTTATACTTAACTGAAGAAGTATTGGATAGTATGATATTTCGATGATGAGGGATGAAAATATAAATTCTCTTAGATTTCTACCTGCAGGTTGCTACTTACAGGAGCACCAGACAGGAAGTGTCTAATTTATGAAGTACATCTTCAACAAGTTACGGAACAGAAGCACAAACTCATCGTCCTGAGTTTTGTTCATTACAGCTAGTTTCAGCCAATTAAAACTTACCCTATTCATTATCAATTTAAAAAGGTGATACAAAAAGGTAATATGGAGTCATGACATTGTAGATAACCATGATGTTAACTTAATTTCATGTCTGATTTACAGAACAGAGTAATCTATTGTAATTAAAACAACAACATCATTATAGTTTTTAACACCTAATCAAAATTAAAAATCAAAATCAAAGGTTGAAGATTTCCAAAGACGCTCTGGGGAATATTTTTAAAGGATTTTCTCTCTGTTTGAAAAATTCCGATGCAAGAAATATGGAAAGAAGCTGATTAGTAAATTTGTACATGTACATGCAATTATAATAGTAAAAGTTAACAAAAAAATTACATAACAATGTATTCATAGATGAATTTTCTGGCGTTAAAGGGTATATGGCAATAAGGTGAAACAATTTTTATTTTATCTGCCGAGGGTAATAACATTTGTTTTGTGTATTATTGTTTGTCTGGACATCAGTTTTCAGGACAACCCAAAAATTAAATGAGCCATAAATTTGAATTTTTTCAGGCAACCTGCTCGAAGATACTTACGCGACACGTGGTGTGGCGTACTCATATTTTGTATTAAATACGTAGTGCCGATATCTTATAATTCTTTAGTGGGGAACTTATGTTCATTTTCAACGGTATGCACATGATATTATTGTAGTTATACCCATAGCAAAGTTTGACTACTATCGAATTAACAAGAAACCCATCTAAGACACATTTTCTCATAAAATTATACAACATATCTCTTAAAATAGTTTTTTTCATTTGACGTAATTATGAATAGTACGATCAAGAGTTAGTATATCTTGGACGTTTGTTTTGGTTTTCTGATAGAATCCGTTGATCTCCAAAACTGTTTGTTCAAAAGTTACATGAACTTGGATTTTATTTTTGGATTGCTCAATTTACAAACAGTATTTGAAAGTTTATATAGACTCTTCACAAAGTTGGGTTTAAATTCTACTGCAGAACTTGTACATATCACACTGATATGAAAGCAAATAAATAATATCGTTAAAAAGAGGGAAAATTGTACACATAATTTTAAAAGATATTTTAAAACTGACTTTACCTCTTTTTCTCTTCATCAGTGCAAAAGGAGCATACACTAAGTCGTCGTACATTCAACTTATTTTTCTTGTTTTTCTTCCTATTCAGTTATGCATATTTGTTGCAGTATTTGCGAAAAATGGTATCGTCTATGACTTAAGAGCTATACTCCTGCTTGTACCTACGTCGAAGTACCACGTCCAATATCAGATCTGATATCAGAAATAACAAATTCCTTGAACTGGGGACATATAAAACCTTTTACCAATATTTATACCAAACATTAAAATGCTACGTAAAGGCTTAGGATAATTATTCTCAGAAACTCCGCTTTTTTAAGATTTCGGTTTTTAAGACCTTGTTTGATCCGCAGTGCTAGTATATACCCTTGATATTGTATAGATAATACTGCTCAATATCCAATTGCCAACTACTTAGAAAAATAACAAAGCAATATAATCTTTAGATCATACTGAGCATCAGGAGGTGTGTCAGTCAAGTATAACATTGAAGTGCCAAGTTTACCGTCGACATTTGACAATAAAATTACAAAAAGTATTTTAGGTCTTGTAAACTTTGACTAACTGTTTAACTGGCAACAATCCAAAATTGTTATGAAAAAGTAGGAGATAATTGGAACAAAATAATCAATCTCTTTTCGACAAATATTCCCCAATTTTATCTTTAGTATTTTTGAGATTTACGTATTGGATCTGGTTGCCAATAAATCTTAATACAAATTTTAATTTGGACATTTTTAGTAAAGTTCTATAGAGAAAATGAAGTATTGCTGTAAATTTTATATTGATATCCATAGTCTGGGAACCGAACACCAATCTACATTGTTTAGCACTCAAAATAGTTGATGTGAAATAGATAGAGAGAGGAATCGAGTCAATGTATGAGCATCAGTCGTGCTTGATGTTTTAAAATTTTAAATAATCTTTTTTTGTTTGTTACACGATTATTTTGGCTAATTTTAGGTTAAAATTAATCGGAAGGGCATCCCTATGGACTCGATTTTAAAATTCTACAGCTATAACGAATGTCTTTGAATAAACATTTTGTGACATCTCATTGTAAACTTCGTACGAGGCTATAATATTAGGAAAACAATTATAAATTTGAAGATTTTTAAATTTTCCAACTACTGATATCCATGGAAATAAATTGTAAAATATTTAAATTTTTGTTAAAAAATAATGAAATAAATTTATGTTTTACTCAACTCAATCTTCGTATGTTAAAAATTTTGCAATCGATATAAGAATAACTCTGATGAAGGCTCCCCCTTAGAATTTATTTTAATATTTATAAACAATAACTACGAGTAATATCTTGCGATTGAAGTCTTGTAACACCCTTTTTTGAGTTAGTATCAAACTATATTATTAGACAAACAAATATACATTTGAAGAGATTAAGCGTTCCCAAGTAAAAAATCCTTGGTTCAAATTAATTGTTAAAAAGGTTTTAAATGATGTTTTTTAATAAAAAGCATTTAAAAGTTTTTGTACACGTCAGTAGGAGGTAACTGATTACTCAAATGCCTAAAACAAGCATCTTCCTATTTAAATGTGGCAAGCGATATAAGAATTACCCTGATAAAGTTTAAGATTACAATATCATTCATGGAAACACTTAACTGTTGAGAGACACAGACTAAATTCATGGCTGTTCCACTCAACAAAAGCCAGGAAGTTCTCAATTCGCGTTGAAAAGATCCATTGTGATGTTAATGAGTTGCATTCTTTAATAAAACTACAGTATTGAATGCGTCATTGTACGTAAATTAATTGAATGTATTGTATACTTCCCTCGGGTACTTTTAAAATTCACAATACATCAGATTAGCTTCAATGAAATTATCATTATTGGCATATTGTATGTGAAGATTCAACTGGTAGTTTATTTCAATGATTTGTGTTACCAGTTGTCATAAATAAGGTGAGATGGATGATGAAATTGTCTGAGGAGTTACATGGTGCAACGTGTTCTACGTTATGTGCGCTTCATAAGAGAAATACTAAAATACGAGTACTATTTAATAAAGATTTGTAGCAATTGAAGCACAGTAAATGATGAAAAAAAGGATGTAAGTATGTAAAGATATTTGGTATTACGATACATATTTTGGCGTCATAAAATAAATATACTTCTAAACTGTTATTTGTTAAGTTATTGAGACCACATTTTCTTAAGATTTCTATTGAATAAATTCTCTTAATTAACTGAGCGGTTTGTATCATTGCAGGTCAGGAGCGCATTTTCTTTAGGTACAGAGCATTAAAAGTTTTTAATACAACTTCCGATTCAATAGCCAGGGAGGGGGTTTGTTACAAAGACAGGGTTAACAATCATTAATTCAAAATATGGAGCTTACAGAGATTAACTTGTATTAACCCCTATATTCACCACCAGACAAGATGTATGGCGAAATTATACTAGTAATTATTGTAAGTTACAGGGACTTTTCAAGAAGTGTTATTCTAGCAATGTTAATGATGCGCCCTCTCTTTTATTCGCAGTTTAATGAATGGGCTGTTTCCAAAGAAGCCATTAATCAGCGAAAGCGTCGTTGTACTCGTCTCCACCTCAAAACTCGACTACGACACACAATAGCTCACTAAACAATAACGTGTTGAACACTTGGCAATACTTTCAAAGGTAGAGCCGTGGCTCATTAACGGACAATGGCTCTTTCTCCAGTAGCAAAGACAACTTCCTTACTTGAAAAAAGCCTTAAGTCATAGACCCCTTTTTGTCCGACACTTTTACGACGTAATTACGAAAAATGTCTCGGATGCTACAATCTTTACATTGCTTCTTGAAGTAACAGTTTAATTTTGGTAATCATTTTAATTTTTGATAGTATCTTAATGACATGATGTCTATCGTATGAGTAAATTCAAATACACAATTTGGAGAGTAAATTAGTATTCACGTTAAGTCGTTGATAATCTATTATAAAAAATCTCTATTATAAGAAACCTTTGATACACTTGGTTTCATAGATAGTATGTTTAGTATTGAAATTAATTAAGTATAAATTTTAAATGTATTTTTAACTTGTTACATGATAGCAATTTTTTTTTATTTTCGTACTGTTACAAACCTATTATTTAATGAATAATAATTAAAAATTAAAAATCTACGTCTAAATTAATACTTAGTTACTTCAAAGTTTTTTTCTTGTTATCATATCTTTGTAATAGGCAATATAATTTTTCGTATTTAGGGTTGGGGCATACACCTACCTTGTATTAAAACAGAAGAGCACAAATCCTACAGTTGTTCAGCGGGGAACTACTGTGGTGTTCAAGGTTATGCTCTTGATACTAAAGTCGCTCTACCGATAGCCAAGTTGGCGACCTTGTAAGCCAACTGATCACTCAAAAATCACCTACGATACATTTTCATGTCTCGGATGCTATAATCTTTATATTGCTTCTTGAAGTAACAGTTTAATTTTGGTAATCATTTTAATTTTTGATAGTATCTTAATGAAATGATGTCTATCGTATGGGTAAATTCAAATACACAATTTGGAGAGCAAATCCGTATTCAAAACGTAAAGTCGTTGATTACCTATTATTTAATGAATAAAAATTAATAATTAAAATCTGCGTCTAAATTAATACTTAGTTACTTCAAAGTGTTTTTCTTGTTATCATATCGGTGTAATAGGCATTATAATTTTACGTATTTAGGGTTTTCATGTAGTTGTAAAAATTGCGGATATTTAAGTATTGCACGTTTAAATGTTATGTACGTAGCCTACAGGGCGAGGCACTTAACAAAAATCCATTGTAACAGTAATTATCAATTGTATTAATAATTTTAAATTCTCATATTTATGTGTATAGTCGTCATATAAAATCCCTTCTAAAAAGGTATAATTTAATAACACCAACATAACCTCAAATCAGTCTTGTTGTAGCAGACACCTGACTAGCCACATAGATTAATACTAAATTACTGTTAGTATCAAGCGACTTATGGCCCACTCTCAGAGAAATATTTAATTTACTATGTTACTGGTGTTTTATGGTGTGATTTCATAAGCGTTCGTCTATAAATAACATAAATAGCTGACATGAAAAAATCCAAGCTAAAACGCGTACTATTTGAACATTTTTACATGGAACGTAGAATTTATAAGAACAATTAAAACGATAGGATAGAAACAATAAGTTTTCAGATGGTCCCCAAGCGGCCATTTACACTGTAATGGTCCAGGCGTGAACCACTTAACCACACACTTCCCACAACTTTTCTCCCTGCCCCTCACACTCACCTTCAAACGCGGTGCATTTCCCTTATTTTTCCATCCTTCAAAGATTTATTGTTTACTTTCTTTTATTTTCAAGAACTACACATTTTATTTGTCCCCTGTCAGTTATTTCCTCTACCAATGTGATAAGAAATACAAGACTTTAGAACACACATTCGAGTATTAATTAGCATAAGTTACCTTTCGGCAGTTTTTTGAGATTTAGAGTAAATTGAGTGATATTTATTGTTACAAATAAAACCAATAATGAGTGGTAGAAGGGAAGCAGTAATATTTGTGTATTGTTTATTTGTACTACATTTGTTTTTTCTGTCCATCACTGTCACGCTACAAACCAGGTGCCCATTTTGAGAAGTTTATTTGTATAAATTTCTAAACTTTTTTATAAATAGGGTTTTATGATGATTAAAAATGGGATAAGGCTGGAATTCGTTTTAAAATCGTATTTTAAAATTATGTCATCACCCTTTTATCAGTACAATACTGATCAATCTGTGTATACTTAATATTTTTGATAGTATTTTAACATTTTTAAACGAACCATACATTTTTATATATTGTAAAATTAAAAAAAAAATAATACTGAGTAAGTTGAAGTATTATTACTTTAAACCTAAAACACGCACAACAAAAACACACACAGAAAAAACACAATTACGAAAGTTTTGATGAAACAAATCAGATTGTAATTAACAAGAAATATTACAGAAATATTTTCTCGCCATCACACTACTCTAATATGGTTGTGACGAAAACTGTTCGGCAGTAAACGTCTTGATACAAATTAATAAGCAAAACATCTCTCTTTGCCTGTTATTGATTTTATAATTATTTAGCGATTTAAAACTTTTGAAACAAATTTTGGTGGTTGTGATGTAGCTTTACTTTTCCATAGCTAATTAATACTTGCAATACTAAGATTTGCTGCTTCGGTGTTGTTTAATTTCCATAACTGTAAATTTTCATTCTCAATTTTTTACAGTTTATGTACACATGGATAACATATTTAAGGATGATATAATTTAAATTTCAATAACACATCTTTTAATACGAACCATATAGAAACATTATGAATTATACGATTGATAACTTCAATTCGTAAGCAGAGCTGATCTGAATTACCGAAGCAGACAGGACTTTAGCCGTATCAAACCCCTCCTTCCGCAACCTGCTGCAATATTCCAGGTCGTCTCTAATGTGTTTAATTAAAATAGCAAACTGCTATCTGATATTAAAACCTGGAACAAATACACAAGTATGTACTTCATTGTGACAACAAGAAAACAATACTTTTTCTTCATTAACAGGTTTTTCGTTAAAAGTACAATATTCATAAAAACCATAAAATATGATATATTAACAACTAAATATTTGAAATATTATATTTATTTTAGGGATATACAGATTAATATTATTGAAATTGTGATATAAATAAGATAGTATTTGCACTTCAGCCGTTTTATACACATCTGAATGCAGAAATACTGCAAGAATATTTTATATAAAAAGTTAGTGAATCTCTCAAATATTATACGACAAAACACATATTTAAAAATTATTACAGTTAATTCTTGATGAGATAAAAAATTCGGTTCGGTTATTACCGTTCATCACAGAATCATAACTGTGCGCGGACCAAACAACACGCACACCGCTGCTCTAACGACATGTTACAACACGCAAGTCGTGGGTCACGTAACTTCCTGGCCACGTGACGTCACTCAATTTGTAACTAGACAAGTGATGTTTATCCTTAGTATCTGGGGTATAGTTAGGCCATCACTTGATTACTCAAGATAACAATTAATGTTTTGAGATGTTTTGTGTTGGAACTGTAACGTCAATTTTCGCAAACGTAACTGTAACTGACCCAGAAAGACTCAGTCGTGGAATGGGGTAAAGTATTCCAGGGTCGGGAAAAGGTAGTTAGAATCGGGAAACCCAAGGCTCAGATTGAGAGCAGAGTCAACCTAAGTGGACTCAATACGAACGCGCGGTATCATCACAGCCCAGGCTCCAAGTAGGGTATGAGGAGGAGTGAGGACAATAGTAACTTGGAAATAAAAGTGTTGGGAAAGGGTCTAACAAAGGAACTAAGGTTCCGCTCGGATGTCTCTAGCGGGGACAGAGAAAGAGGCGCTGGGATTACTCTAGCGCAGGGCGAATGGTTCCGCTTGGATTGCTCTAGCGGGCGAGGAGATAGAAGCGCTCGGATTTCTCTAGCGTAGGACGAAAGGTTCCGCTTAGATCGCTCTAGCGGGGAAAGACGAAGAGGCGCTGGGATTTCTCTAGCGCAGGGCGAAAGGTTCCGCTTGGATTCCTCTAGCGGGCGAGGGGATAGAGGCGCTCGGATTTCTCTAGCGCAGGACGAAAGATTCCGCTTGGATCGCTCTAGCGGGGAAAGACGAAGAGGCGCTGGGATTTCTCTAGCGCAGTGCGAAAGGTTCCGCTTGGATTGCTCTAGCGGGGAAAGACGAAGAGGCGATTATCTTACCTGATAGTGGAGAAGCGTGGTCGGTCTCGGAGATCTTCCTGTGGTGGTCTCCCAGGAACGAATGAGAGCTGTGCTGGTGATCGCTCCCTTATATAGCAGCCAGGTTGGCGCATGCGCAGAACCCCCAATAATGTCAGTCTGCTCCCAGCTGCGGTGCCGGCAACATCTCTCCGTAGGGTTATATGGTCTGCTTGTTCCAACCTGTTTGAAATGGCGACGCTGCTGTTTCTAAATACTCGACCGTATTCTTTATTGCAGGGATGGAGTCGTTAGGGGTCCGTCGGCATAGGGAAAAAAGTGCCGACTTGTATAAAGCGGCGCTGCAGGACGTATGGGAGGTAGGAATTAGGTGGGCATGTAGGAGTGTTTAGGAGAGGGTCAGGCTTATGGGGAAAGACGCGGAAGGCGATAAGGTAACGGGAAAGTTTCATCGGCGGCGCAGGGTAGGGTCAAGTGACGGAGGGGCCGGACTGATCGTGGGAAAATAGGACAGGGCTTATTGTAACGTCGGAAAGCGAAGGACACAGGAATTATAAGAGGAAGTGTGTATAGGACGAACGCCGACTACCTGAAGGCGACGCCCAAAGCGGATTAGTAGGATACGAGGACAGGAAACATATAATGGTAAGCGGAAACATGGATAACCGCTAGGGTGCGGGCAAAGGTCAGGGTAAAAGAGGTATGTGGAACTAGGGCACGACGTAGGGAAAATTAGGACGACGCTGGTTGTTTACGAATAGGAGAGGAGTAGAGGAGATGTTTTAGGTGTAGCGGGAATAAGGATTTATTGGCGGAAAGAAAACAAAGGGTGTAGGGCTAGACGTAGGGCCGTGGGAGGGGACGCTAAGATAAGATAACTTAGGAACAACAGGACGTCGGTAATAGCGGAAGGCGGAAAATAAAAAGGTCAAGGGCAATAAGGGAAACTGCACTTTGGTAAACGGGGTTTATATTTAAAAGGGTGAAGATTAAGGACGGGGACGAATAAGGGTCGTTACAGAACATCAAACTTAATTTTTCTATTGGTTTTTCACAGACATTGGGCACATGTGGACGAACTGATTTTCATAGGCAGTAATTTGATATTGTTACACTTACGGAAATCTATAATAATATCATATAATATTAATGAATCGAATTTAGTAGACTTAATAGTTGTAATTAAATAATACAAGTTTCCACCATCACTTTTCTTAAGGCAGAATATATAAGAAATAATAATTAAAGAAAGTTGGAACTATTAACTTCCATGTATATCAGTATATTTTGTATACAAAATTTTAACTTTGAGGTACTTGATTAATTTGGATTTTTCTTACGTGAAAGCCTACAATCTGTTAACATGGTAGACATCTAGGAGTTAGAAATATTTCCCTTCTGCTTGTCTGCCTGTCCGCGCGAAGATGTTTCTTAAACAAAGTTTTATACCTCATGCAATTTTACGCCCTTGTTTGTGATCGTAGCGTTACGGGAGGTGCCTCTTTTTAAGATATAATTAATATGCATCCAAACTTGTTTATGTGTTGTGAGTGAAACGTATTGGTATTAAATATTTAAGCTATAAAACACAATAAGTTTGAAATTATTTTCAGTATAAACGAATAAAACTATTGAAAAAATATCTTTAAAATAAGACATCTTCCATAATTTTACGACAAAAAGTTTAATCATAAAGGTGCACGAGATTTAATAATTATTCTAGATAGTTAGTCTCCAGAAGAACTAGCAATATAGTATGCAATTTAGAACACAGCAACTTTGATTATTTCAGCAATACCATGAAATGTAACTTATCACTCAACAGGCTGACATAATTTCTCTCTTTGCGTTGAGGGGAATTTGTTTATTTATTTTCTGCGCGATCGTCTATCTGTCCGCAGGCTATCTCGAGAATGAACTGAGCTATAAATTTACAATAACGAAAGCAGCGATAGTGAAGCCTGCTGCACGACACGTGTTGTAGCATACACCTACCTTGTATTAAAACAGAAGAGCACAAATCCTACAGTTGTTCAGCGGGGAACTACTGTGGTGTTCAACGTTATGCTCTTGATACTAAAGTCGCTCTACCGATAGCCAAGTTGGCGACCTTGTAAGCCAACTGATGACTCAAAAATCACCTACGATACATTTTCATGTCTCGGATGCTATAATCTTTATATTGCTTCTTGAAGTAACAGTTTAATTTTGGTAATAATTTTAATTGTTGATAGTATCTTAATGAAATGATGTCTATCGTATGGGTGAATTCAAATACACAATTTATTTGGGGAGCAAATTAGTATTCAAAACGTAAAGTCGTTGACAAGCTATCTTCCATCCAGCCAAGTTTCTGTTATGTATTATGAGAAACGTTTGATGTACTTGTTTTCATAGGTAGTATGTTTAATATTGAAATTAATTAAGTATAAATTTTAAATATACTTTTAACTTTTAACTTGTTGCATGATAGTAATTTTGTTGAATTTCGTACTGTTACAAACCTATTATTTCATGAATAACAATTAATAATTAAAATCTGCGTCTAAATTAATACTTAGTTACTTCAAAGTGTTTTTATTGCTATCATATCGGTGTAACTGGCATTATAATTTTACGTATTTAGAGTTTTCATGTAGTTGTAAAATTGCGGCTATTTAAGTATTGCACGTTTAAATGTTACGTACGTAGCCTACAGGGCGAGGCACTTAACAAAAATCCATTGGAACAGTAATTATCAATTTATATTAATAATTTCAAATTCCCATATTTATGTGTGTAGTCATATAAAATCCCTTCTAACAAAGTATAATTTAATAACACTAACATAACCTCAAAACAGTCTTGTTGTAGCAGACACCTGACTAGCCACATAGATTAATACTGAATAACTGTTAGTATCAAGCGACATATGGCCCACTCCTAGAGAAATATTTAATTTACTATAACAGATTTACTATATAGAGATATATTTTCACAAAAAACTAAAAAATTTATCATAAGTATTCATATTTTTCTGTGACTTAATTAAACAGTAGGATCTCGAGTAAATGTGTAATAAACGTGTGGTATTCTGATAGTTTCCAAGCTGATCTCTAGTTAGTGAGGTTAGAAAATATTTGATCTTATTTTTGGATAGCTCAATGTTTGAACGATAAAGATACTTATCTGATATGTTATAGATCCTTACTTGGAATTATCTTGCATTAAACCTTAGCGTTCAGGGTGGTTAAACGATCAGGGTCACATAACCGTTTTAACTGTGGCAATGCGAAGAAATTCCTTTCATGGATTTCTGAAAGTTTAAACAGATCTTGACGAAGTTTTTTCAAATTCGATTATATAATATTTACACCAGACCGATAAAAATCAGAGGAGTAAAAACTTTAAAAGGGAATAAATTTCAACACTTAAGTTTACATGTTTAAAAAACAGGTTTTATTATCTTTGTGTCTATACTTGTGCGAAAGGAGTTTGAATAGGTTTAGTCGCCTTACATGTAACTTATATTTTTGATTTCTTCTGCAAAGTTCTACATACTTTTGCAGTATCGGTAGAAAATGAAGGTCTATGATTTACGAGCTATACTTCTTATGTTCATACGTCGAAGTATCTTGCCCAGTGTAAGATCTGATAACAGGCATAACACACTCTTTTAACTGGGGGCATATTATCACTTTTTACAAATAGTTATACCATACTTTTAAATGCTACATACAACTTATGATAGTTATTTTCATAATCTGTTTCAAGCACGGGTCTAGTGCCGGGACATTTTAGACAGTTGACTCATCAAAGTTTTTTACTGATCAAATGTCACTTGTCAGTGGAATAACCATCTTAGAAAAGAAAAAAATGACATATTTAACCGGTAAAAATCTTGTTGATCGTTAGGAGATGTGTCAGTCCAGTAAAAGATTGAAGTGCCAAGTTTATAATCCAAACTTGACAATCAAGTTACGTACAGTAGTTTCGATCTTGCCAGCTCTGTACCTCGAGTTGTTAAACTGGTGAAAATCCAAGATTGATATAAAGTGTAAAAAAAATTTGTTATAATGGAAAAAATTTATTAAACTAACATAAGGACAAACTATTATTTTGTGAAATCCATAGAGAAAGGAAAAAAGTAAATAATAGACTCAATGATATGTAGAGACTAAAACATGAAGTTTTTAGACAATGAATTTTTAATATTTAGTTTGATGTTATATTTATTTATATGTGTGGCGGTGAAAATAATGTAGAGATTAAAGAAATATAATTTATAAATAATGTATTATTTCGTAATTTAACCTGTTTGATAGCTGTCCATTTTACACCCACCAAAAATAGCGTGGCTAATCATCAATGTTTTCTTAGGGGAATTTTTGTAGTTAACAATTGTTCAAAATAGAAGGTTGTTATGCATAATTTTAAAAAGGGTTTATTGAAAAAAAAAAAAAAAAAATTATATTCGTAAAACCGACCTTTGAAATAGTCTTATTTTATTTGTTACATGATTATTATGCCTCATTTACAATTAAAAAAGCGTAAAAGCTCCCTTTTAGAAATGATTTTAAAGTTCATCAACAATAACGAATTACTTGTGATTGATGTCTTGTCACACCCATTTTGAATTATTATGAAACTAATTATTAGAAAAACAAATTTAATTTTGAAGAGATTAAATGTTCCCAACACGTGGCATCCCTTAATTAATTACTAAATAAATTTTAAGTTATACTTCCATAAATTCATGTTTTAATCAACTCAAGCTTGTTATTTTTAATACACGTCTATAGGCAGTAACTGATTTTTAAACGTTTAAAGCAAGCGTACTCCTATTTAAAATATAGCAAGCGATATAAAAATTACACTTATAAAGTTAAAAATCACAAAAAAGTCGTGAAAACACTTTGCTGCTGAGAATCACAGATTTAACTCATGGTTGATTCCACTTAACAAAAGCCAGGAAGTTCTCCGTTCACTATTGAAAAGATCCATTGTGATGTTAATGAGTCGCCACTATCTGATAAAAAATGCAGTATTGAATGCACCATTGTTCATAAATTAATTTAATGTTTTGTATACTTCCCCGGATACTATTAAAATTCACAATACTTCAGATTAGTTTCATTGGAATATCATTATTACCAAGGTTTATGTGGAGATTGAAAAGTTAATTAAATTTTAAGATTTGTGCTACCAGATATCGTAGATTAGACTTGAATGATGAAATTGGTAATAATTTAGATAGAAAGATTTAGACTGACTACCATTAACTTTACAACATACTGATATAGAATACTGTTGGTCCAATATTAGTTCAAGTTTAATATAAAGGTTTTTATATACTTACGCAATACTTTCTTTACTATAAAAAAAGATATGTTATTGCAAGATTTATATGAGTAGTACAAAATCTCACTCTTGGTATAGGCACGTGTTGTAAAGTAAAATCCTTCAAACTGCTTTTAAAACCACCACTAAAAGTGAAATTTTTGTTGTGTATTTTTGTGAAGAATATTATTTTTCACACTTAACGTGATTTTAAATGAAGCAGTGTTAGATTTTACCAGAACGGAAGATAGTTTACTTATAAAATATTTTTAATTTCACAAATCTATTCTAGTTTTAACTAAACATAAACATAGGATTGTCGTAGTATACTGCGGTTTACAAAAACATTTTAATGCGAATGTTCCGTTTGGCAACACTGGAATCTGTTATGTTTACAGATATATAGTGCAATAACCCGTTTATGGATAGATTGTTACATTCCAATGATGTAAAAAATTACTAAATCACGATAGTATTATAATTTACACTGCATGGCGGTATTATAATAAAGTAAAATACTTGTTATAATAATTTACACTTGGTAATAATTAAATTGCATATATATTTTTTAACTAGTAAGTTTTTGTTACGCACTAGTGAAGAACTGTTCATACAACTGATGTAAATAGAAAAAGAATAAACGCTGCCACATGACATAGCAATTATCTTTATAAAAAGGAAAAAACATTGTAATAGGTTGATATCGTACTACGGCTATTAGTCTTAGATTTACTTTAAATATTCCTTATTGTGGTGGAATATTTAAACAAGGACTGGTCTACGCTACAATACGATTTACTACTAGATGAATATGGGATGTTCTAAAAATGAAAGCTATTAGGCGAAATAAATTCCAATTTCTAAATGTTACGATTGAATGGACTGATAACCTGTTTCGTCTAATACTGTAATGGATTTTGAGTGTTGAGAGAGAGCATGAATGTGAAGCGAAGACTGGCAACAGGATTTGTGACAAAGCTCTAGTCTCGTAGCACTATTCGGATATTGACACTGACAATAGACATTGCAAACGCTCGGAGAGTTGTGGAGATGTAGAGATCGATACAATCCCTGAGGTAGATTTGAAAGCAGATATATATCCTTCACTTGGGGTTGCGATGACATTCACATTGAATGGTCACTTATATATAATACATATTCACTTATGTCACATCTGTTTAATATAGAATGCTTAATTTACTTTATATTATTTTAATATGCTAAAATACCTTCAATGTATTTATAGATTAGATACTAATTTTTTAGAACACCTCATTGGACAACCAATTAAGAAATTGTTTGGCAGGTTTAAATAAAGAAAGAAAATTGTATAACGTAACTTATTGTCCTTATTTTCTTAGTTTCTTAGGACACAACAAGTCCTTCTTAAAAAATCGTATCGTTATCTGTCCTTTAGGTGTGTACCTTGGCAGAAAGGTACTAGATACTAGCTACTTGGTACATAGGTAGCATTAGTACTTATTTAGGAAGATTAATTTTGGGTTCAAAAGTTCAAAGGGCAGCTATGTTACCATTTAACCTGTAAAGTTTAGTTATGTTCTATCGGACCATTCCATATAATGATATTTCGGTTTATTGTTGTATAGAATTCGGAAAAATACAAAATTATAATGATTAATTAATAAATACATTAGTTTCTTAAACAATATTTTGTAACAAAATCACTTTAGTTTCTTTTCAAATGTGTTTTTATTATTATTTATAGAGACGTGGCACAAACACATCTCATAATCGTGTCTGTTTGCTGCCATGCTTGTTGCTGCTATGAGAAAAATATGCTTTAGCATATATGAACGTAGTTTTATATTTAGAGATTATGGTAAATAGGAATGTTTTTGTGCCGATTTTGCAAAAACTTCGTATTGATATTAATGGAAAGTTATACAAATTATCTTTAAATTTTAACTTGCAGTTTTATAGTTTTGAATTTTTTAACTCTTTCCAAACGTTAAAAGATTCAACCGATTGGCCTGTGCAAGTAACTACTAGCTAGGGTGATGTCCAAAGTACTTTCAAATTTAGGTGTATACAAAAATAACAAACAAATACCTTATTCTTATAGGTAAAATATCTAATGCTCAAATAATACGCTAACATCTGGTTAAAAAAAGTATTACGATACAAACCTAGACATATCTAGAACAGAAGACCTCCCCAAAACATATAGTTTTGATGCTAGCCTACTTATGCAAATAGCTGTTGCAATTTAGTAGTAGTTTCTTTGCTGAGCGTGTTCATAAAGGAATTTCCATTTCTTTTTCAATCCTAAGAATGCGTAAATTTTCAAGTCTTTTTTAAGATACAATACTTCTGTAATATCTAGACCCAACATACTCGTATGTGGTCATGGTTTGAAGGCCAAATCTTCAATTTTACACAATAAACTTTAAAATAGCACGATTCATCCTGAGTCAAAGTGTAATAGTTGTGAAAAACTAACTTCTGGATTCCAGTTTTCACAATTACACCACGTACGTCTCTCATAATATGTCACAGAAATTGGGTGTGAAATTAATTTTTATGAACATGGATGGCTTGTTACCGTCTTTGCGTTTGAATACTAATTTTTCTCTCCAAATTGTGCATTTGAAAGTACTCAAATACGATAGAAATCATACGAATATGTGCTTGAATTAATTAAATAATTTTAAATGTAATTAGGATACTGTTAAATATTTAAAATGATTCCATAAATGGAACTGTTACTTCAACAAACATTGTAAAGATTGCAGCATCCGAGACATTTTTCTAAAATACGTGGTAAATGTGTCGTTCACAAAGGGCCGATGACTTAAGGCTGTTTTCCAAGTCAGGAAGTTGTCTTTGCGGCTGGAGAAAGAGCCATTGTCTGTTAATGAGCCACAGCTCTCACCTTTGTAAGTATTGCCAAGTTTTCAGCACGTTATTGTTCATTAAGCTATTGTGTATCGTGGTCGACTTTTGAGGCGGAGAGTTGTACAGTGACGTATAAATGTTTAGAAAAGTATTTTCTTGGAAGGAACACAATAGGAGTAAATAAAAAACTTCTTATTACTTAATATGTACCTGCTTTAACTTCATTTATTGATGTTTGAAGTTTATTACGTTTCCAAATAACATTTTCAATGATTAATAGTATTATATTAAGAAAGTAAGTGTCGAAAGGCTCTAACGGCCGGAAGGTTTCTTTTGACATGTTCAAATCTGCAATGTCGTAACGTTGTTTTCAGTTTCTTAACACTCCTTGTATCGGTTTATTTATATTAGTAAATTGTAATATATACAACCAAGAATGAAAAGTAGAACGGAACAAATATATTTGTGTATTGGTTATTTTGTACTACTATTTTTTTCCTTCGGCTACTAATATGTCATACTACAAACCAGGTGCCCATTTTGAGGAGTTTATTTGCACTCATTTCTAGACTTGTATTATAAATGGGATTTTATGGCGATCAAAAATGGGATATGGGTTCACTTGTGTAGTATATGTTCAAAATTTTGACATTGCCTTTTGATCAGTAATATCCTGACCAGACTGTGTAAGCTTAATATTTTTTATAGTCTTCATTTAAAAGCGTTTTTTTAAATGAAACAAATTTTCTTATATTGTAATTCTTGTAAATGTAAATGTAAAATTCTTCACTAAGCGGAAGGAGTAGTGGAGCTGAAATTAACATTCGTATAGAACTAGGATACGTTTTATGTATTTGTGACAGTTGCAGTTTTTCATCTTTCATATTTTATTCAATAATTTATAATTAAAGATATAAGTCCTGTTATAATTGGCATAAAAATAATATATAATAACTTTAAAACGTTTTCATTTATATTCTATCACGTACCTGTCCTAATTTGATATTTCATCAACAGAGTGCAGTAGCAGTTAATCAAAAAGGAGGTCATATTTACATTAGTCTTCTGATTAGCTGCAACATTGTAATTATGTCCGGAAGTATGATTGAAAATAAATCATCAAATTATTAGATGAGTTTGTATCTGTGTTGTTGTTTCTGTCATATAGCTCCATACCAGTTATAATTATTGAAATCCATTAATTATTAAGTTTTACTTTAGAATAAATATATTAAAGTGACATAGTTAACTGTTTTGATTTAATTAAATTTGCCTCAGCATCAAATTTCCGCTCACATATAACAGTAATTTACCTAGTGGTATAGAGGCTATAAAAGGTTCAAAAGAGTGTAATGACGTACTGCAAGAAACTCCTAATTACACTGTAATTTATAGTTGACATTTATCGTGGACTAATTTCGTGTCGGTAACTTTCAAGGGAAAAATATCACAATCTTTATGTGTCAAAAGACTCCGGAAAGCACTCAGATTATAATTTATTAGTTGGTTTCATGGCCCATTTGCTGAAAGTTTTATTTCCCCCGAACATTGTGTGAAATACTGCTTTAAAGTGAAAGAGTATTAGAGTTTTGACTTTACCAACTATTTGTCGTCGTGGTTATCATTGCAATTCAAATAGTAAAAATTCATAAACCCAGAATTTTGATAACATTTTAAAGACTTTACTTACATACATTATTTTTCTAATAACGTGTTTTGTTTTCCTTATTGTTTTCAATGCGGCTGGAGAGTTATAAGGATAATAATAACGGAAGAATAATAACGCAAAATTATTAACGATAATTGTTATTATTCATTTTCTATCCAATACTTATTTTCGTAAAAGTATTTAACAAACTTTGAAAACGTTATTAGATTTCGATAGATTTTAAATAATATGTTAAAAACTAATACTCATTCAACTTTAACTGCTAACTTAGCTACTTTAATTTCATATAGCAGTCTCTTCTGAATTCGTCGTGCCTGACATCTGTGCAAATAAATGTGCCCTATTAAATAAAGAGTAAAATAACACAGTGTAAGGTATTTTATAAAATAAACTACAAGACACCAAATAAGTTGCTTTGAAAATAGCTTGTATGTAAGGGTCCAATCTTCTAGAACCTGTACAGAAGTAAATGATTAAAATCAATATTATGAAAGTTTTAACCCACCCTTAAAGGGTTCCTTTAATAATTGACTCTAGTGTGTGTGCGTGTGTACGTGCGCGCGCTATTGTGTGATATGAGGTTTGCACTGAATGTAGAGACCGCATTATTCAATAAATTATCTTTAAATTTATAGAAACATTACTTTAAATAGTTTGTCAGTGCTTTTGAGTGTTGACATATCATATTTTCTAAAAGTATATATTTATGATTGTTATGACACGTAAAGAGTTATCACAAAAGCTAGGTGACTCATTTTGATTTGATTATAGGTACAACACAACAATATAATTAAAATTTACAAAATTTATTACATATTACGAAACAAGAAGATAGGTGACTCATTTGGATTGATTATAGGTACAAACAACAACAAAACAATTATAATTAAAAATTTACAAAATTTATTACATATAAATGGAGTGTGTTTGTCAAAGCTAAAATCTTAGGTGACACATTCATTCATCGAAAATATCATGGCTCTGGCGAATACCGTTTGGCCGTAACCGTTTTTTTTATGTATACGACCCAATGAAGTAGATAGTATTTTACAATAACAATAGTAAAAAAATCACTTATTACTTGTTATTGATTTTAAATTATTTCATGTTTTAAAACTTTCAAAAACTAATTTTGATGGTTGTGATTCAGCTTAACCAGAGGCAA
The DNA here is from genome assembly GCF_021130785.1 of Homalodisca vitripennis. Classification (NCBI taxonomy): domain Eukaryota; kingdom Metazoa; phylum Arthropoda; class Insecta; order Hemiptera; family Cicadellidae; genus Homalodisca; species Homalodisca vitripennis. The sequence goes on along the minus strand of NW_025776881.1, from coordinate 171 downwards.
TTAATACTTGCACTAATTAAAGTTTTGCTGGGTTGTTGCATTTATGTAAATTTAAATTCGTAATTATACATTTCTATTCTTATTTTTTGTCATGAATGTTTACAGATTTATGTACACATAAATACACTATTAAACAATGGTGTAGTTTTAAAACTAATAAACATCTGTTAA
>NW_025776880.1:0-119639 GCF_021130785.1 Homalodisca vitripennis | reverse complement strand
CTGGGTGAAAAGGGGGCATCCCCGTACAATAAAATTTTAAATTATCCCCTTTTGGGGGTGCCCCAAAATTTTTTGGGTTCTAGGGCAAACGTGATCCGGGACACAGCATCACACGGCGTATCTAGGGACATAGCATAGTGGATTAATATTCGGCTGACAGTGCTGCAAGGCTGCTCCCTGTATCACTACCATACACACTGTCTTCACTGTTAACCAAAAATGACGTTTCCTGCTTAATGGTACAAGTCTGGTTATTCCATGCAAAAGGTATTATTAAAGGGTGTACAATTTCCATTGGGACGTAAGTTTCTTGATTGAAATCTGCAAATTTATTAAGATTGAGTTACCAGAAAATTACACAATCAGCTATTTCTAACTTAAGGTATTTAGACACTTCCTCCACTGGTATCGCTAGGTCATAGCTGTCCGCTTTTAATGCAACTGTCAATTTTGTTAAATCCTCTCTTAGCTTATCTACAGTTATTATAGAATTCGGGATCTTCCCCCCTCTCGACATTGACTCAATATCTCTAGGCGTGTAACAAGTTGTAAACAATTGTAACTGACGTACTGTATGGTGCGCGCTCACCTGTAACAAACTAAAACTCTTGTGATCATTTCTCTGTTCGATTGTGGAATTCCTGCTTCTGAAATCGATCGATTAACTTGGTTATGTTAAACGCCAACATCCACGACACGTGCGAAGGTCCTCTCTACTTCTGCACTGTAATTCTTCATACCTAAATTGACATTCTCTATTTCTGAAAAGGCTTCAGTTACTTGCTCACTTAAGCTATTTTCAAATTTTGACATTAAATATTGATTAGTGAATAAAGGTTTTAACTGTCGTTTAGTCGTTACTCCACACAGCACCAATGGGCGAAATCTCCTATCACACTTAAACTTCCTCTGGACTCTAGCAGACATACTATTAGACTTTACATATACATTCGGGTTTCCCACTGAGGCTCGAGTTCAGCCATTTCACTTGCTGTCCTATTCTTTTATCGGCCTGAAAAATCCATGCGTAACAACATACATTGAGGATCATTTAATACTCTGTTACAAAAACCATTATTCTGTGGCAGTGACAAATGAGCCATATCGACCTCTGGCAACACACTTTGATACACTAGAGGAACTGATGACTCGTACATCACCATCTCGGGTATCTCTTTCCAGTACACCCCTGTAGTTACAGATATCGGCACCCGGGTGTCCGCTGTGCATCCCGTAACTGCGACTGCAAACAAAATACACATACACGTAACTAGATACATCACCGCTATCTGGTATTCCATAGCCGCTCACCTCGTTCCTGTCTCCTGTCAGGACTTAGGTACACACACAAGTAACACAATTAAACAAGAAATAAAATGTTAAACACTGTAACGATAAATAGCAATTATTTGAAAATTATTAAATTCAGTTCTGAGAATAAACGTACATGAATATAATATAATGAACCACGATTATGGGACTCAGGTTGTCTTCAGTTCACTTATGTCCACGCGACAACCGACACTAACCGAACTAATTGTCCTCAGCAAGGTCGTCACACTCTCCCCTTCCGTTCGAACTTTGATCTTGCTGACGGCACGTTCATAGTTCATTCACCGGCTATTTATTGTCGTGAAGCACACCGTCATGAGTTCCTCATTTCGTGCACTAATGTTAAGGTTTTACTACCACTCACTACAATTCACAATAAATTGGAAAGTCCAAAAAATTGAACATGGTCCTACATTAATAATTATTAATCAACCTTTTACTAAATATTATTTACAACTACTTTTAGTCCATTTTTTTTTTTTTTTTTTTTTTTTTTTTTTACCATAACCCTCTCACAGTGTCCTAGGTAGTACCGCTTCAGCCCGACTAACGTGAATTGTGTCCTGGAACGGAGGCTTCTTTCCTTTGGTGACTAGTATCACGTAGTTTCACGTCCGATAGCTTAGCCTCGACCTGGTATGGTCCATACCATCTGTGTAGCAGCTTAGTCGATCTACCCTTCTTGCGGATGGGAGTCCACACCATTACTTGTTCCCCTGGTTCAAATTCCACATGTCGATGGGTCCTATCAAACCTCTGTTTCTGCTTCTTCTGTGTACCGCTGGACTATCTTCTGTACATCTTCACGGCACTTCTGAACTCTCTCCAGCACTTCCTCGACTTGTGGGTCCTCTGACGCATGTTGGCGTAGGGACACGTCTATGGGGAGTCGTGCTTCTCGACCATACATAAGGAAAAAGGGTGTGTGTCGAGTGGTCTCTTGTACAGATGTGTTATAGCTAAAGCAAGTAAGGCTTACATACAAATCCCAGTCTCTCTGGTTAGTGCTGACATAATTCGACAGCATTTGGGCCAAAGTACCGTTAAAATGTTTCTGTCAGTCCATTACACATGGGGTGGTAGGCAGTTGTAAATACTGGTCGTATTCCCAATCCTTTTAACAATTCTTTCACCAAGGAGGATGTGAAATTCGTCCCTCTATCTGACAATATCTTCTTTGGGCATCCGAACTTACAGGATTATCCTGTTTACTAGGAACCTCGCTGTTGTTTCAGCAGTCGTGGTTCTCGTTGCCTCGGCCTCTGCCCACTTTGTGGCGTAGTCTACTGCTACGATTATATACACATTCCCTTTCGCTAACCTCGGAAACGGTCCCAAGAAGTCCACTCCTATGGTCTCTAATGGCTGTCCCACGGGAATAGGTTGTAAGAGCCCTGCGGCTGCTCGTTTGGGTGTACTTGCGACTCTGGCAGTCCCGGGCACGTTTTTACGTATCGTTCAACTTCCTTAACCATATTTGGCCAGTAGTATCTGCTTTTTATCTTGAAGAATGTTTTACTGAACCCCAGATGGCTCGCCAGATAACGGACTGTCATGACATTCAAAATAACACCTCATCTCTGATACTTTTTGGGATCACTAGTAACTTCTTGTGACCTACATGTGCGACATTCTTCTTATATAGTAACCCGTCTTCAACCATAAAGCTCTTAGCCAACCGTCGATCTGCGCTAGCTGCTCCGTCGGGGTCTTGAACTGCTTCTATTATCCTCTTGCAATCGGGATCTTCTCTCTGTAGACTGGTGAGATCTTTCAGGTTAATTGCTAACATTGGGATATCATTGGTCTTGTCCTGATCCTCCGGATCGTCTACCCCTCTGTGATTCCTTGATAGACAGTCTGGTACCACGTGCAATCTCCCTTGCTTGTGTTTAATCTTGTAGTCAAATTCCATAAGTTTGGAGAGCCCAACGGCCCAGTCTGCCCGATAGGTCTCTGTTCTTGTCTAACCAACATAGCGCGTGGTGGTCCACCACTATAGTAAACTTTCGGTCCCCACAAGAACTGCCTAAAATGTTGCGCCGCCCAGACCACAGCGATGCACTGCACTCTTTCTCAGTTGTAGTGTATTTCTTCTCGGCGTCCGATAACCTTCGCGAAACCATACGCTACTGGAAGCACTGTCTCTCCATCCTTTTGCATAAGGGCTGCGCCTACTCCTTGGTCACTCGCATCAGTGTGCAACTCAATGGGCAACCTTTGGGTCAAAATGTCTCAGAATTGGAGCTGATGTTAGGCGCTCCTTCAGATCTACAAAGGCTGCCTCCTGTTCAGGACCCCAATGGAATTCTTACAACCCTTCCTGGTAAGATGGACTAAAGGACCAACTACCTTAGAGAAAATTCGGCACAAAAGATCTGTAATAATTTACACATACCAATAAAGGATCGCAGAAGCTCTTAGTCGTCTTGGAGCCTCAAAGTCTTTTACTACTTGTATCTTGTCAGGGTTGGGGACTTATACCCTGGGCGTTTACCGTATGTCCTAAGATCTTGACTTCGCTATACCCGAACGAACATTTGGTTGGATTAAGAGTCATAGAGGCTGATCTAAGCCTTTCCAAGACCTGCCTTAATCTGCTCAGCATGTCATCATATGCTGGTGCCATGACCAATACGTCATCGAGGTAAACCAGACAGCTCCCCCATTTCAACCCTGCTAGTACCTGGTCCATACATCTCTGGAACACCGCTGGGCTAGTCTTGAGTCCAAAGGGGGTACATTCCCACTCCCAAAGGCCGTCTGCCGTTATAAAAGCAGTTTTGTGCTTATCCTCCTCCTTAATTGGTATTTGCCAATAACCAGAGTTCATGTCGAGGGTGCAGAACCATTGACAATCCGTTCAAGTATGTCAATATATCTCCAATTAATGGTAAGGGATTACGCTAGATCTTGGATTACATAGGTTCAATTTACGGTAAATTCTACACAGAACCTCCATGTGTCGTTCTTCTTCTTTACGAGTACAACTGGGGATGCGTAAGCGCTGTTACTTTTCCGGATGACTCCTTTCGTTAGCATTTTCATCCACCTGCTCCCTGATAATCTCTCGCTCACGATGCGACACCACTATAGGAGGTTGATGATGCACTGGGGTTTCGTCAGTGAGCGGAATGGCCAGTTCACACACATTTGTTCGTCCTATTTGAGATTTCTTCCAGGCAAAGCGGTCTCTAAACTCTGTCAGCAGTTTAAGTAGGGCTTTTCTTTTCTCTGGGGGGATAATTGCGGATTAATATCTATGTTCGCCTCCTCAAGCTCGCTCTTTTCTTGTCTTGTCTTGTCCCTCGACTTCGCTGGTCGGTTCTTCTCGCAGTTCACAGATTTCATATACCTCCGCTAACACTTCGCCTCTTTGTAGGCACCTTTTATCATCTGCCAGATTCATCACCAATACTTGGTTTAGGTGGCTCGGCGTGAGTCAATCCGTAGGGCACTAGAACAGATTTTTCTCTAAATATTCCTTCCTTTGGTTCCATAACTCCTAAAGTGGGCAACAAAAACCTTCGTACTTAATTTTCAGGAGTCTCTGACTTCTTGGAGGGAGTTCAGTAGAAAATCATCACATATTACTCTCGCCTGTATCTGTTGTCTTTCTTCAAACTGTATGTGCTTCAACCACGAGGGGTCTGGAGGTGGACGCAAATACTTGGCGTCTTTTTCCGCGCTGAGGAAATCTACTGAAATTTTTCTTCCGTTGGCGATTATAAATTGGGCTCTTCTCCTCGAGAAATCTATTGTTGTACCAAACTTCAGGTGGAAATCGTTACCCAGGATACAACAGTCACCCACTCCTTTGGCCACAAACACTGGGAACAATATCACACAGTGGCTGATTTCTAAGATAATTTCTATTCTACCCAAAATCTGTACCGGCTCATCGGTGGCTGTCTTAACATTCATTCCTTGTACTGCTTTAATCCTGTCTCTCACGTTGGCTACCAGATTCTCATCAACACAACTCACACAGGCCCCAGTATCTAATATTATTGGCATTGTCCTCTGATTTAATTTTCCTTTTATTTCCAATACTCCCACGGTCCTAACAGTACTGGCCTCGGGACGAGGGAATTCCTTGGGTATAGCGTTGGTTAAAATCCCCACGGCGATACTCATGGCGTGGATTACGGTTGTATCTCCTCCATGTGTCATGCCATTCTCGGCGCTCATGTTCTTGGCACAAAGACGCTCATCCTCTGTTGTTGTCGGGAGCTCATTCTAGCGGAACCACTCGCTCCCTGATTTAGTGGTTCCCTCTGTCGTTTCCCTGATTTCCTGAGCGACAGGCAAACAGCATAATGACCGGGTCTATTGCACTGGTTAGCATATCACTCGACCGTCACTAGTTCTTCCACGATTCGAGGTGGAGTAGGCTCCTCTTGCTCTCCCTCGGTTCCACCTTCCATATTGTTCACCATCTTGTGCTCTCTCTTTCCCTCGGAACTTCGAACTGAACCCTTGGCTGTTGCTTATTGTTCTCAGTTATGCGGCCTCGTGTATCTCGATTCTTCTCCTGCTGTCGTAGAAGACGCCATGCTTAACTTGGCAAATTCAGATGTTAAGTTTTCTAGTTTGCTTTCTAGCTCCTGTGTTCTTTCCGTCTTGGATGGCTGACTGGCGTTCCCTGTAGTTGTCGCCTTTGATGAGACTTCCCCCAGTAGGTGGTCTACCCGCTGTCCAGCCATGAAACGTGCGGTCTGGATCTTCCTTACGTTAGCCAGTAGGCTTTCTAGAGTGTCATTGGTCATCACCATCACTTTCTCCAATAGAGATGGCCTTAATCCTCTTAAAACATGTTTGATCTTAGTTCTCTCGTTCATTCCGGGTTCCACTTTTGAACATAAATTTAACACATCTTGTACATACGATTCTACGGGCTCCTCCTCCCCTTGCATCCGCATCCGCAGTCGGAACTCCATCTGTTCATCCCAAGCGATTGCTTGAAACGTATCCTTCATTCCATTCTTTACCCGCTCCCAGGTGATATTGGCTCCTAAAGATTGCTCTAGGTTCTCGTACCATTTCAGAGCTGCCCCTTCCAGGTAACAGGGGAGAATAACCAACATCTTATCCTCGTTCCAGCCATTGGCCTTTGCCACTCTTCCAAATTGGGCTACGATACTCCTCCACGTTGTCCTCCATTCCGCCCCTGAACTTTCCTGGAGTAATAACAGGCCCCCTGGCTTCAGCCATAGCTTCTACTTCCTCTTCACCGTCAGGACCACTACCAGGTAGGGGAATTAAATCTACTTCAGCTACGGTTCTTACTTCCTCAAGATGTCTTTGGGGTTGTCCTGGGTCTTCGGGAACCTCACTAACTGATGTCAAGCCTTGACTGACTTCTTGTTTTCACACTAAACTTGATGTTTGGGGACGACATACGATTGCTCCACCCTATCACGAATTAAGATTTAAATAAAAACCAAATCAGAACAAAATTAAATCAAAACAAAATCAAAATCACTATCACAATCCAAATAAAATCAACAATTTAAATATACACATTCCCCTGAACACAAGGGTTATTCAAAACACCACAACATATTAATGCCGCGACAGTCGTCGTACCAATTGGGTTTGACCTGGCCTACCCATGGACAAGCTCTCTTTTTTTTCTTTTCTTTTTTTTTTTTTAAACCACTTTATAACAACACAAACTATTTCTCAAAATTATTCTATTCACCAATAAAAAGAAACAGCTTTGTTTACATCACGGGTAGGTTGCCTCCCTTACCGGTACCTTGGTTCGACGCACTGTGGCTGCTAAATAGGCTACTCTTACAACAACTACAAAAATTATGTTCGGCTTACAAGCTACGAGAAAACAAATAAAAATTATTTACTCCAAATTACACTTTGCTTTCAAAAGGTAACTACAATTATTTGGATCAAAAACTAACTTACTCTCTTGTTCTTTCAATCTACATTTTTTTCAACTTAATCAATTTACTAAAAAAAAACAATCCGAATTTTAAAAAGAAATATTCACTATTATATTATATTACTATTAAATATTATATTACTAACCTGGGATCGTTAATCCGTCTTTGGTTCTGGATCACCTCAGGATACCCGGCTGCCTCCACCAATTTGTCACGCCTCCTGCTCAGCTGGGGCGAAGGGTGTGTACTCAGGAATCAAACGCAGCTCAGATTACAGCAACTTTATTCAAACTACAACACTTCCGAACCCACGGACACCACGCGTCACGACCATCACTAGGCTAAGCCCTACACTAGATCGGCCCTCAGGGAGCTCGGACGTCCGCTCGCGCCGGAGTCCTCTCGCGTACCCACCGCCTCGGGCGCTCACCTTGCTGACCTCCCCCTCCAGTACTTCCAGACGGCGGGAACATGGGCCCCGACGTCACAATACGAAGCTTAGGGACAAAGCTCCAATCGAATTGAAAGCTAATTTAAGTACATTTTAATTACACTTTGACATGTGTGACGGTTTTAATATAAATGTAATAGTCAGCAAACGTATATGAACAGAAGAGGTAATTATTTAACAATTAATTTATTGTTTTAACACACGTTTAATATGTGGAACTGGATTGCAATATAAATGTAATATTTGACAGAACATACAGGGTAATAGAGGTAATTAGTTAACAATTACTCCATTGTTGTTTTACCCCATGACGCCGAGTCTGGCAATGTGTGGCTTGTATTACATACTTGGTTGCTACTGTTTAACTCCTATAAATTATAGTATAAATGTATTATTGCCAATAGCTGATTTAAAGGAGTGACACATCGTCTCAAATAAAACACTATGCTTCGATAATTTAAGTCTTACCGTATCCTCACGATTAAAAAAATCACAAACCTCTTCTCTTTTAATATGGTTTACAATTATGCTGTATTTTCATCTTCTCTACTTCATATTTTTATCGTATAATGCGGTCTGTTTTTCATGAAGATTGGTAAATAAATCAAATTATTGTTTGTCCTTTTAAACGACTTTAACACCTAAGGAAAAATTTGATGCTAAACCTCAAAACCTAATTTTCTGTTCTTTTAATATTTAACAATACCAAATGATCGAATACTGTTATCCTATTACATAACTATTGACCATTTTGTGTTATTATTTTAATTGAAACGGCTATAAAATTAAATATGATTGGTAAAAATATCGTCTCAGCTGCTTTCTAGATTAGTTAGACTGCCTGAAACACGTGAATATTTACACAACTAACATAAACTAGTTCATTCAATTCTGTGCTGGTGACACATTTATTCCTGCATTTTAATTAATAAAATTTAATATCCTTCCTTTATTTCTATAAATAATGAAGTGGGTTGTGGAAGGTTAAGGAGATTTACATATTTTGTAGAAAATATAACAGTGATTTGTATACAATTACTAGTGATTTTCGTGGAAAATCTTAATAATTCATTATTGATTAAAACACGATTTTATTCTAAAGTTTTATACAATTTATAGGTTTGCCATTTATTTTTCAGTTACATTAAACAATAACACCAAAAACTGCTGAAATCTGTACAACTTGGTTATATTTGTAGTCAGTCAAGTATGCAAATATAGAATACAATATACATTCTCTTGTATTGCAATTTAGTATAGGTGTGCTGAGATTACTTGAGGCACAAGTTACTATTAGTAATCTACATCAAACTGTCTCGACTATCGTGAGCTCGTGTGAGTGTGGAAAGGGGACATACAATGTTAGGGAGGAAAAAATAAAAGGTATGGTCCATATAAAGGCTAATATTAGGTAATTTATTCTATTTATATGATTATAATTAATTAAGCAAAATTACCAACGCGTCAATGTTTTCAAATCTCGATTCGTGCCCTAGTTAGAGCACTACTGACAGCGTAATCAGCTTACACCGGAATTTCCATAAACGTGATAGGATTAATTTGTGTAATCCTTTAAACTTAACCAACACAAACGTTTGTAGTGGAAGTCAGGACAAGTAAAATATTATATTATATTTTATTACCTTTATATGACTTCTCTAATGACACTATCATTCCAGGCGGACAATTTAAACAAATATATTTTTAGGTTATATATACAAGTCAATGTATACATTATACCATAACATCAACAACAAGACGGTGCCATGAAAATATCTAGCATTATACATGTTTACTTTTTATTCTATTTCTATCTTTATTAAATGTTTGTTTTGGAAATATGATTAAATTGTGTGCTTGCACACTTGTACATTGTACATTTGAATAAATGTTTGTGGTATTCGAAATTAGTAAATATTTATTTACAGTGTCTTTGTATTAGAAAGATTTAAAATATATCTTTTCTCCGCTTATTTCCCTCCGGATTCAGAATCATTAAACTATGAAAATGTATATAAATTATGCTCGGAAAATGGTGTCACAAATCTCTTTAGTACGCATCATACCACACAAAAATTCTCCTTCAAAAATTTAATAAAATGAGTTTTAGTCGATAACTGCCATTTTATAATTTTTAGAAGAACATTATCTCTAGAACTAGTAAAGCTGCAGATACATAAATGTATAATATAATGGCTTAGATAAATGAGAGAAACATTAAAAAAATAATGGGCCTATTTTTTTAATAATCATCAACAAAATAGCACTTATTGGAAAATAAATTTTCAGTCATTAACATAAAACTATTATATTTATAAAAATGTTACGAGATAGTAATTATTTAACATTTTCATCAGAATTCTAACGGTCCTTTTTCAACGAAATCCATACAAATCTGTTAACGCATAATCAAGCAAGACCACTTTAAAGACTATCCTTAACATTCAACATTCTGTCAATTGAAAGGTATCAGCTGTTTTGTCAAGTAAGTTAGATAAATAGAAACACTTACATTTTATAATAATCACTGAAAATATAAACTATAATGTTTGAGATGGAGCTTATATTGGTTACTGATAACTTACTTACATTAAAACATAAAACCAATATTTAATACTTTTATTTTTTGTGAGGACTTTCGATAGCAATATTGGTTTTATGTTTTAATGTGAGTAAGTTATAAACTATAATGCTTATTAACAAAACATTGATTTTGCATTTTACACTAACTAAATAGGTTCACGATAAAAAAATTTGTTTTGTGCCATCGATTACTTTTACTGTACATTTCATGGTTTTTGGAACAGCATATTGTTGATTCCATATGCAAATTACTAATTCAGCATCTCTTTACGGGGAGTTTACCGTCCCGTTTAACCTACCATTAAATTTCAGATTTTCGGTACCACTTATTAAAAAACTGTTATAGCGTGGTAAGCCAAAATGTTGACTTGTCTTTATTTATGATTCTTTAACTAAATATACACCTAAAATGAGGTGTATATACTTTCATGCTGTTATAGAAAAATATAAAAACCAAAAATGCAGTAAATAAAGTTATATCTTATAAAGAGGTTGAAATAAATATATGTTAAATACTTCTAAGAAATACTTTAAAAAAGTGAACGTGAATTTAAAATTTTCTACTTTTCGGGAAATGAAGCTAAAAGAAAAAAATATTGTCTTTATTCAGACAAGAGCACCAATTCCAGGCCCATATAGCTGTTCTTATACCTCAAGGTCCTCTAGCTTTCTATTTTTTGCTGCTACTAAGTCCTTTTTGGCCTCATCTTCAACTTTTTATGGCCTTATATTCAATGCATTTCAACAAGCACTTTAGACCCAAGTACACACTTTACACTAGCCTCACAAAAAAACATTTTTAACTCTTTAACCCTACCTAAGTAACCAAAGTTTGTAAGTAACTATAGAATCCAAAACTCGTATTTGAGTATTGTTATAAATAAAAATTCGTTTTAGTGTCATTGGAATTTACTCGTCTCCATGTACAATTGCAGCGGTGTTTTTTAAAACAGATTATAAGCACATCACTCTATATGGATAATTTTATCATATATATTGTTTAACATACGTAGAAGTTGTTCGATAATGAAGAATCTGTATCTTAATATGTTTCTTACTCAGTTACCTTTTGCATGGTTCAAAACACAACATTTAATGTCAACAAAACTCCTTGGCTAGGCTACAAAATTGCATTTATTAATACTTTGTATGCGTGTGTATTTACAAACTATCAGCACTATAGGTATAAAGTTAAAGATGTTTGTTTTCTGTCAACTAAAGATATAACACAGAGAGACCAAACACGAAGATCATATATTGGTTTGTTTACCAAGGGACGGATCGATCTGTGTGCTGCAGACATCTCAGCTCTCAATCTAATTGTGGTGTCCTTTACATTATATCTACATCCATTACTAATTTACTTAATGTTTTTAATTAGTTTTAATTTACTTCAACTTTAACTTGCGCACACTATTATTTGATACGGCATTGTAAATTTAGGTTTTCACGTCAAAACACCTACTATTAGCTAAGGTTACTTCTATCTGAAGACTATTGTACAAGTTAAGCAGCAGTGCAGTTTCAAACAGTTGAATCTAAGTTATACATAAAAGTTGATTTAATACATAAACAGTTACTTATAATTTAGGTTGCCCAGATAACATTTATAATATCTATGTATAATATTTTTAAAAACATTTCCAATGTTCTACTACATCCCATGCATGCGCATTAGTTTAGTACTCTTGCAACAATTGAGACTGACACTAATAAGGCAAATAAATTACATAAACTTTTCATTTAAGTAAATGTAACACATATATATTAAAAGCAAATTATACAAATTTATATATATATATATATATATATATATATATATATATATATAGCTTTATAGATAAACATATAACATAAACAACAGGGTAAATATCTTTTGAACTTTTTTAAAGCTAATTGAAATATTACAGTTTGGCATTGATATGATATTGTTTCTTGTTAACTTAAGAAACAAGAGTGGCATTAATTATTTTTAAAAGACAAGTATGTTTTAGTATAGAGATAGCAATTATAAAACTAAATTATTATTTGAAAAAATACGGTTGTTTTCTCCCTTATCGCAATTTAGGCATAAACTTATTATTTACAATTTGTAACAAAAAAGGAAAATTTAACTTTTCCTAAGATTTTTTACGATTAATTGTTTGTAAGTTAATGTGTAGTTTATCGGTGTTTTGTAATGTAATCCTGATTTGAAAATTATTACATGTAATATATACTGTAAATCTTTTCAATTCCTAACTTCTAAAGGACGCTTGGTAGAAAGAAATAATATTAAGCAGCAATATACTTATCAAATTATTTGATAACTCATAAATGTTTCTTATACTAGCTTAAAAACTTGCAGTAATAGCGTAAGGTACGTGGTATATGACGTTTGTTATAAAAATAGAACAACCCTTAGGGGCAGAGAAGTGCCCTGTAAAAGTGCCTTGCACTTCACTAAACCCCACTCGTCTACAGGAGTGATATAAATGTTACTCCTCAGTTTTTTCACATCGCTTACCAACCACGATTCTTAAATAAATAGTTAAGATCAAGATAAATTTATCATTTACGAATGAAAGTTTAAAGAGCGAGTTTCAGTCTACTTAATTGTAACTCACATCAATAACTATAAATGTATCTAAATCTAGGTATTTTTATCTAAATTAAAATGAATACGTTACCTTAATCAAGCAGTATAAAAAGTTTGAACATATGTTTTAACTTCTTAAACTAAATCCCTTACTTGTGGGTGTAAGGGCACTACAGTCCTGTGTTCAGAAGTACTAGAAAGCTTTCTTTGTGCCTTTAACCTTACACTCGGCAGTTGTCCTGCCGTGTGCCATTATCCATTCGTCAATCGTGTCCACTATTTGCGCTTGAGGTACGGAGGTTCATCAGTTTCAATAACACTGTTTGAAGCAAAACATACAGCAATAACAAAAATCTGAACAAACTGTCTCTCTTTCTATGGTGAGAAATGTGACCAAATTTTTTCAGGTTATAAACAAACCTTAGTGCACAATTTTACCTCCGTGAATGGACTGCATGACGCGCTTGATTTATTTCAAATCCTAAACACAGGGAGAGCTGTTATGATTGAAAATACCAAGGAATTGATCATGTGCAGTTTCGATAACATATGCATTAAAGCTATAAATCTATTATAAGTTCCAAAATTACTCATTGTATGTTGGTAAATATTTTTAATTTGCTTTTGATATGAACAAAAAGCTGAGCGTAATAGAATTAGCTGGCACTCCCTCCAGCTGCTTAATAATGGTGATCCTTATCTCTTGTCTTTGTCGAGCACAATAAAATCATTAAGATTGTAATTACAAACCCAATTTTACTACCTTACTACCTATTTCTAAAATTTTTACTTCTCAGTTTTCAAAATTTTTCTCTATTTGATATATAGCTACATATTTATAGCACAGATAATAGTACAGTTCAACTGTGTATATACATTTTCATAATTTCCTCGTCTTTAACAAACATGACTCATATGATGATGTAACCTGCCGTAAAAAAGTATACACGGAGTGCTCACTGATGTCAAAGATTATATATAGTAGCTGAGGACAAGTAAACAGTTCCGGTGTTTGTCAATAGCTAATTTCCGGCCAGTTAGCTAGCTAAGAGCCGGAGGAGTTTATATCTTCTCGTGCAGCCTATTTTGTGTTATATTAGTGTCCATGTTAAGGAAATCTAACACACCATTTAATCTACTAATTTCTTGATTGTTTCACATGTTCCATTCAGTTTGTTTCTGTATTCGAAGTTAATGCAATACAATTATATGCTTCTTGTTATTTTGTATGTGTACATTCTGTTTCTGAGTTAATATCCGGTCAAAGGTAACAACACGAACCAATCGAAATCATTAATATTTCATGTGCAAATAAAAATGGAAAATCATCCGTGATTGAGTTCCTTCGACAAAAGTATTCACCGTTCTAAATCTTTTTTTATTATTAAAAAAAGTATAAAAACCTCCACTGAATTTAAGGGTTTCTGCTAGTACCAAGACTTTACTTTTTATGGATACAGTCATGGGACTGAGGCTGGCTCCTACCAAAATCCAATGGTAAATACTCATATTTAAGTCCTTGCCATACAAAGCCAATCAAGGGTAGAGAGGGTGCAGTGTCATGTTCACTACAAGGCAGTATGGGTGCCCGACTGAATGTGAAAGACATCTTCCACAATAATATACACTTGATAATAGTTAACGTACCAACCATATAAAAATAACCCTATAGAGACCATTCGTTAAGTAGAACTTTGATTTTTTACGCAATTTTATTGCTAACAAAAATGAAAAAAAATAAAGCTTAGCAGTCAATCAATCAAACAATCGAATCGTTATTGCAAAGACATGGTTTTACATGCTAAGCAAACGTCAGGTTTTTATAACTAACATTTTTTAGTTTTCACTTCATAAAATCACACTCAGACATACAGTTCAGCATTCATTCATTTTCAATGCACTCGCCAATTTTCCTACCTCCAGCAACGTAGTAAATCTTCTGGTTGGGCGGTCTCCCAGTTATATGCCACAAACTCGTTGACATCATAAAACGCTTGTGATTCCAAAAAGCGTTTTAAAGTTTTGAACGCCTTGGGCGTTTTAGAACGTTTTATCCAATTCGGCAACTTTTTGATGAAATGAACACCTGCCTGTGAGGGCAGACGTTCATAAACTACCGTTCTGTGTTTAACAGTTCGGTAGTTATCTCTGCCTCTGATCTCATACGAATGTATATCTCATTACTTGTCTTGACACATTTAGACATACAAAACAGAGTTCTTTCGAAAATGAAGAGACACGGCAGAGTCAGCAACTGCAATTTTTTGAAGGTTTCTCTGCAAGACTCTCTGACATGCAAATGTGCGATTAGTCGAATCGATTGTTTTTTGCAATTTGAACACTCTCATCTACTGGTTGTTTGCACAAGCACCCCACAATACCAATCCGTAGCAGAGATGGGGGTAAATCAAGCCATAGTAAGCCGTCATCAGAACCTGAGTAGGGCAATATTTGGCTAGACAACTCAAAACATGAATGGCTGAGGATATTTTGGCGCAAATATGGTCAATGTGAAGGTCAAATAATATGCAGTGAGTAACAGTATGCGCTGACGAAACAAAACAAATGAATATAGTGTAATTATATGCAATCCAACTTTACTGTTCTGCTTTACTATTATAGTAATAATTTCAATAATCATAATGAAATTATCTAATTAGTATTTTCTCTAAGATATAGGACTAATATACAACGAATGTTGTGTTCTTAACTGTTCCCTTTCATATTGTTGCAATAGCAATACGAAAGACTTCCAGCTTTGTAAAATAAGTTATTAACAATATACCACATAGATATAATTAGTTTTATAACATAGAATAGCGTTGTAATTGGAAGCTTTCCTTCCAGTCCACACAAACCCAACATGAATAATCTAATAAGTAATAGAAATAAGACCTCGAGCCCTATGTTTTTAGAGAGTTACACTTAACTTCAAAAACTATTCATAAACAGAAAGACTCAGGTATATTTTGCACCAGTTCTTAAGAGTTCATTCATCAGACCATATTCAGCTTCTTGTGAGTATCAAGAGACTAAGAGTTCCCAGAAATACTGACTTACGTTACTAATACAAGCGTTATCTACGGGTCTATTTGCCAGAAATATGGACCTTCTTTATTTTTTCAACCGTTACCTTAGGACCAGTTCCTAGAAATACGGAACTTAGTTATTCAAAAACGTGTTATCTATGGATCTAGTTCCAATCCAGGTGTCGTACTACGTTCTTTCAAGTTTTCATATAACTTGTTTTGATACATTATCTCACGTAAAATTCTAAAATGATATACGAATATCCTTACTGAATCTCTGTCAGGCGAGAGGGGAACGTGTATATTGTATACCATAAATTACTTCCTACATAAATACTGCTAGTGCTGTAATTGTGCTTTATCTCGAGCAATGAACTTGAAGCGAATATATGGCATAACTCAACATATAAATATCTTTTAAATTTTATATTTAATAATAAAATAATTAAAAATATAATTATCAATAATAATTATCTATAATAATTAAATATGCAAAAATTTTTAGCATGTCGTATTATTTTAACTATAACTACACTTTAACTACGTATTAAGATCTGTCATTGAACTACCTTTCCTTGATAAACCATCTTTTTTGATCATATTAACATTGGTTATTGAACATATTAACATTGTTTTTTGTGAACTATGATGACAACGAGTAAATAACAGAATTAATAAATAACCAAATTTATAATTGTACACTAAAGATTAGTTCTTAAATATTCCTGGAATTAATTGTCATATTCCTGGAGATCCGGTCAAAGATGATCAATCAGAGCTCTAAACAAATTTAATGTAAATTGAGTTATGATTTGAAACACTTATCCCCTCACCGTCTGAGCTTTTCGACTACCATTGGAAAATCAGTATAAAATATGAATTATTTTATTTTATAACAACAATTTTAAAAATGCAGGAAAAAATTAAAAATGAGAAACTTAATAATTTTAGTTATACTACAATATAAAATAAAGGAAAAATTATATTCAACTGAGAAGAACCAATATTTAAAGTATTGGTATTCTTTAAAAATTAAGCATTAAGTTTATAGCAAAATAAAACTAAACAGTTTCAACTCAAGAGGTATAGATAACCATACCTAATAATAAATGCAATAAACCCGTATATTTAATAAATTATTAGAAGTAGCACATTTATATGTAGTAATTATGTTTATAAAGATTTTTTAAAAATATGAAAAACTGCTACTCTATCCATTATAAAAGTATACAGTAGTCGTAGAAACTAATAATGACAAATTGTAAAATATAACCAAACCTCCATTATTCGAACCCTCCGTTAAACGACAACAATAAACATGCTATTGAAAACTGCATTGTAGCTGTATTATTATATGACTTTAAGTATTAGATGGAAAATGAGGTACCTGTACCAAACTTCACAATAAAACGAGGTTCCTAATTTAGAATAATGTGCCTTGCTCAGCTTAGTTTTTAATTAAAAATATAAAGTTAATATGTGATCAAATAAGTTATTTGCCCAAAAGACCTTCCGGATTACTATAATAACGTCAGGGATTTGAACCAGTATCATTAAATCTCGTGTGGAGTAAGCAGTATGATGGATGGGTTAAAACAAACAAGAGGGAAATTATTGTTTCCGCGAAATTAAATTTGAATAATTATTATCGTTCGTGACTTTTAAGCGACCTTTTTTAATCCAAGCTTAAAACTGAAAGAGTTTTTTACCTACGTGTATTCTATATTATTATCTATAAAACTCATTAATTAGTATATGTCTTATAGGTTTGGTATGTTTTCGGATTATTACAAATATAAACTTGTACTAAACGGAAGAAATACTTGGATAACGCTGAGGTCGTATTAATGAGTAACCGATTTACAAAGTTTACTTATATGTTTAATTGTAGCAAATGAACATAAAAGTAACACTTCTAGATGTTAAAGATAAATTAATGTATTGCCACGTAGCTGCCAAATAGAGTGTAATCAGCTGAATGATATTTTGAAGGTTGGTCCTATTTTTCCCACGTTGTATGGGAATTTAGCATACGAACTTATTAATTAATAAAACTTTAAATTGACTTCCCTTCCCGCTGATGTCGACTCACAAGCGAGTGCGTCAGAATTTTATCTCAACATTGCAGCTGTAGTCGGAAAAGTCAAGATTAGTAGATTAGAAGTGTAAAACAAGAATGCTGGACTTAGAGACTCGTAGTTAAAATCAGAGACTCAAATTTAAAACCAGAGACTCAAACTTGAAATCAGAGACTCAAAGTTGAACTTGCCTAGAACAAATTCACACCCGTATTAACCATTTATCGAGACAAGATTCATGAGAACGTGGTCTCGTCAGAAGCACATCACCACGCTATTATCCTCATTAATCTGCCAACTAAAACATAAACCAATGTAAGTTACTTTGCTATTTACAACTGTACTTTATATTACATTCAAAATAAGTTGTTTTTGCATGGAGAGCTAATTTATAATACGAAAACATTAAAACTTACGGACATGGTACCCGAAGTGTTTCCCGGGAGCAATATGGTCAGCTACAAAGTTCCCGAGAGAAAACATTAATACACGTGCCAATTAGGTTAATAATCCGCCAAGAATTTAACTCCAAGAACATAGGATGTAACTTAAATTAACAAGAACGAGTAACAGGATTTCGAAAATATGTATTACATAAAATGAAACTAAATAAAGCTACAAATTAATGGTCCCATAGTATTTCGATGTACTAAATTTAGTTATGATTTTCTGATAACTCTATGCAGTGTTTTGGATATTTCCGCATTGTTTCAACCGTCCCTTAAACATAAATTCAGCAACTAAGAATCGTACATTATATTTTCAATTCATGATATTGAAATACTACTCTATTATAAATACTCGTAGGTGTACAACAGGACAAGACTCACATCGTTGCCCTGGGCGACCAGGTGGTCAAGCACTCATTTACTATACACTCGAGACCAGACACCACGCAGCTCCTGCTTATACACATGCTCTGCCACATCGAATTAAAAATATGGTAGTCATATTTGTGTACAACGTTGGTAAGATTTTTACGGAAAGCCTTTCGTCTTTTATAATGTTTTTTATAGAAATATTAAGAGCAAACCTCTGGAATTATTATTATATCTCAATTAAGTGTTCCAAAACAGCTCAAGAAAACATTGAATCATATTTATAGCTGCAAACTTCAATAACCTTGAAAAAATTCCATATATTACAAATGACAACACTGGACTAGCTAAAATACACAATGTTAAACTTGTCGTCTCATTTAGTAGGAATATAAATATTTTATGTCATAATAGCCTATATGTAAATCGTATCCCTACAAGAATCAAGACCTACTGTAAGTGTGCAGCTTGATGGAGCCTCCTTTTTGTGATCACCAAATGTTTTAATAGAGTATCCATAACTATAAAATAATAAAATCCAAACCAAGCTCTTGTTTTTATAACAATACATGCATTAACATTATATCTCGTTTATTTATCATAAAATGATATTTGGCTTATTTTTTACAATGCTAGGAAGTTTTTAATTTTGATGCATTTTTCTTTAAGATTCTCCAATAAAATCCCTCAAACGCCTTCTTGGAGGCATTTTAAAACTACAACTGATCTTTTAATTTCTTAGCAGTAATTTACTTTTTTAAATTTAATTTAAACTTTGGAAAATGCAATTAATAATAATTAGACACTGCAACCTGTTTCCAAAATAAGTGGAAATAAGAAGGATAATGATGTTTTATTTTTATTGATTTATGTACTTAAATGAAATATATTTCAAAAATGCACATATTCATCAGTTGTAGAGGACTTTGATAAGGGTTATTCTACGAACTTAGGGGGTTTTAGGTCAAAAAAGGCTGTTCAAACTTATAAGCAATTGTTACCAGTATTAAATAAATAGGGTTTAAATGGGGCGATTGGACAATAAGACGTATTCTACAGGAAATGGAATTGAAGGGGAGGAAATATGGTCTGAAGGGAACAATTTTGATAGAACAAGAGGTTATTATACATTGGAGCTACAAATATTTACGCCACATAAAATTAATTAAACATAGTGAGGATAAAGTTGACATTGGTTGACGGAATCTTGACTTTCTGCAAGATTTTGCAGATTAATATTGTAGATAGTGTTTTGATTGATATGGGCTCCAGAAACCTGTTAATAATTGTTGATATAGGGTCAGAATATTGAGTTTTTGGCTGGTGGCATGATTTACAAGCCTCAGCGCGTGTTGACTATCATGGTCAATTTTGAAAAATGGCTTCCCCAAATTCGTCCCTAAACTCAATGCTAATCATGAAAAATGATCCATACCATACAGCGCAAAGTGTCAAAGTGCTATATAAATCATCGTCGAAGAAATACAATATGATTGACTGGCTACAGAGGCATGGTGAAAGCAAAGCAAGAACAAAGAACCAGGAAGGCGTTATTGTTTGAAACAATTTAACGCTTGAAGCCCCCCGAAAAACTAACAAAATATTATACTAAAAGAACAGACCGCATAGTAGTAAGGCTCACCACATATACAAGTGATTAAACACAATAGAGTTTATCTGGTCAAAAGTTAAACTCCATATTCGATCCAGGAATACATCCAGCAACATGCCATTATCATCACTAAAGCAACTACTGAATGAAGCTCTGATTTCTGACTGGACTTCAGGCTGGAAAAGATAATATGTATATATATATATATATATATATATATATATATATATATATATATATATGATCAAATTTGAGAGTGAATAGTGGGTGAAATAGGGAATTTTGTATGATAGTGTGGATGAAATAATTATTAAAATTAGAGATGATATTGAAAGTAATTCATCGAGTTTGTCTCACGTGACAATTGGCTTTTGGCACTGTGATAAAGAAGAAATGTTAAGTCGTAAAAAGGTAGCGGAAGAAGATAGCTAAGACATTAAATTGCGTACAAGAATTTATATTTATCCCCCATATTAACATCACACTATAACTTCTTGTCTATAATTTATTAAATTAATTTATTATTATAACTTTACTGTTTATGATTAACAAATTTTAACCAACAACAAATACTATTGGACAATAAATACTAATGTTTTGTTCAGTATTAAAATTTCATTTTCCATTTATTTATAAGTAAATATTATTTTATTTAAAGGTTTTTTACATACTATAGAACATTAAAATATGTAATGTTTGAAAAATTCATCATTTCAATAAACACTGTGATCTTTATAACGGGGTCTGGATTAGCAAATGAAGTTTGCAACATTAGTTATAATTACAGTCTGTAGAAAGGTATTTAGCGCCGTCAATTAGAAGGTATGCAATTTGACTTAGGGAATCTCGCGACTCGCCTACAATAGGTTTGCTAATTAAGTTCAAGTATGTATGGATGAAGTATAAATTTATCTTATCTTAATATGAAGATCCATTCTTGAAATTTATTTATATTTATTGACAATCTATCGCTACCAGCAACCCTATGCATACCGCCATGGGATTATTAGTAATAAACCGGATAATCGATATATAAATATATGACGGCGTTCTCATGGTGGTATTCAATATAAACTAGCATCACCTGCAATTATATATTGCCAATCCCATGTCTATATTAACAATACACTTGTTCACCACAAATTTTAAATCGTAGGAACCAAATTGAGCAATCGTCGGCTTTTATGTCATCCATGTCTAAAATTATATATTACCTCTACGTTGTTTATATCAAAGTCTTAATATATGATATTTCCACCTGCACTTTTCAAGATAAAATCATTGTTATTAAAGGAGCCATAAATATAAATTGAAACAATAATAACTTTAGTTTTTGTTTATAAACCTAAAATCCAACCTACATAATTTTTTTAATGTATAGATATGTTGGAATGTTTTTAAATATATGTTGATGTGCTTTAATGAGCGAATGGTACAGAGCAGCTCTCTGACTGTTATAAATATTCGTGCATAACAGACGGACCTGTGTCCAAATACATGTCGCAATGGCCTTGCTGCTGTTGATTCTGCTGTTGCACCTAAATATATGGAACTTCTCATGAAATTGCTTCTCTTAGGTTATCATTTGATCTTAATTCAACGCATTAATTTACAGCACTGTTTGCCAATAAGAACAGGGTAGATATTTTAAAGCACATCAAATATTAGTAAAAATGTATTGTGTCCCACTGTTCAACACATAATATGTGCTTTATTATTAAAAAGTTACAAAAGTTTCCTTCTTCCAATAAGTAATGTTAGGTATATTAACACGTGGAAACAATTGGCTTTTCGCTTTCCACAGCGTGCGTTATTTTTACTATATATGTCTAAGTTAATTGATAAGGCTGAGTCAGTTACCATTGTCAAGACAAAAGACATCGAATGGTATAGAACATTTTCTACCACTCAGAAGTTAATCTCATTTTATAAATGTAGAATGCTTGGTGTGTCAACTATACCATATAATTTACTTTTTTATTCTAATTTCAAATAGTGCAAATATATTCCTTCTGTATTATGATAGAAGGTTCTTTTTTGTTAGTAATCTTTGATCAAAAGGAACTTAAACTTTTTCACTGTAACTATAGAATTAAAGGCTCAGGTAGGGCCCCTCGAAATGGTGTCGTTAGCAAACAATAGTTTTATGTTAACCAGCCTCGAGTTTGCATGTTCCCTCTAAATGGGCAGAATGAAATTACAAGAAAAGGGCTTATAAAACAATTTTCAGAAACTCTGTAAGAGGCACTAGGTATAGATATAAACGTAAACACTACATATACCATCTGCTACAATCTACCAGGTGTCAGTAATCGGATAAACTTCCCAATACCTAAACCAGATCTAAAACTGAAAAATTGTGGAATTTAACTTCATTAGTCAAGGGACATTTAAATACTAATAACCATGTGATGTAATAACTATATCGAAGATTAGCATGCGCTGAATAAAGTCATTGTAAAGTAACAAAAACTTCATCAAAATTTTAACACTTAAAAGCTCTAATACCGTGAGAATATTTCAGTAATTCTCCTATAGTTAACAATATTTATATATTTATATGTATAAAGGGAGTACAAATACAATGGTGATATACTTTTAGAATTATTTTTTGTTTATAAAAACATCAATAAACGTAACTCAAAATTACAATAAAAAGTTAAAAATGTTTATTGTTGTGTTGTTTTATTTGCTCCAGAGCGAGGGCATTGATATCTGGATAAACCCTTGAAAACTTTGACTTTACCGTTTACCTTTCCATTGCATATGTTCTAGAATTATATTTTATTTCAGTAATTGATAAAATTAAAGAAAACAGTTTGAAACTCATAATGAGCAAAGTCACATTTAAATAATCCAATTGATGCGTCCCAACCTAATGAATAACTTTATCTCAACGAATTGTTCATATGGAAAAACCAACAAACTTTGCTAAAGCTTTACGTTTTAATTTGTGTTATGCGGTTCGTTTCGTTCTGTAGAACAATGAGGCAGTGTCAGAATAAAAGATTTATAGATTATATAACTTTATACGATTAAAAATTATTCAAGTTTTAATAATTATGGTATGCTAATAAAATATATATCACAATGATATAATAACACGGCTTGTTATGTGTAAATCCTTACAAAACGTTTGCTGCACCATATTATTATAACTTATAATAATATCATAACCTTTATTTTCATGATTAAAAGTTATATAACCTGGACTAAACTTAAAAATTGTTTCGTAATATAGGGTGAAGATATATATGACAGCAAGAGGGTGGTATTTTATGTCCCGTGTGCTAATAAATAAAGGTAGAATAGGGCTTGCAGTAGCGTTAAAGCATAGTAACTCTAACCTCCATTTGAACTGTGAGAAAGCAGTAGGAGTATCCGTAAAATGCCATAAGTTGGAAGCTATTGGACAAACCCTCCCATAGATCACGTGATACCAGACACAGATATCCTTGTCTGGATATTCGAGATGTTAAGATTACGTAAAAACCTTTAAACAATTACTAAGTAGATATGAATTGTGGATACTTTCTGTTAGCTGAGTTTAGGGATATATGAGTGAGCACAATAATCTGTAATGCCCACGAGTTTTCAGTGATTGGGTTATAAAAAAAAATGTATTGTATAATCTAAAGGCTTTTTAAGAACTATGAATGGTTCAAAGCCCGTAAGTTTTAAAAGAAGTAAACATAAAAATTAATCTATAAAGCGATGAATAAAAAGGTGTTTGCAATTAAAATCAGTAAGAGGAATTACAGTTCCGTTAAAAATACAATACATCGGAGTAGCTTTTCTGTATGTTTAATGTTAGTGCAGTTTATTTCTAGAAAACGTCAAAATAAAATTCCTGATGGTCTTTTAGTTTTTAAATAACATAATAATAATTTTGTTTTTAAATACAAGTTTTAATTTTAATTATATAGATCCATTAATATTATAAATAATCAATGAACTTCAATTGCTTACTATATATATTCCTATTTATTTAAATTGGTGAAAAAATATATTAATAAACTTGACGGTTAGAAAAATAAAATACAACACACCCAAACTTTTCCAACTCTGCAAATGTTATCAGTAAAAACAAATGCTTTGACTGTGTGAGATATCACATAGTCAAAAATTGAATATTTAGCAAGTGCAATTAGGTGTAATTATTGCTTACTTATACAAGATTTACCTTTAGGTAAATATTAAAATCTCCATATTAAAGTTATTGCAAGGACATAACTTAACATCACCTTTAACAATAAAACACACTTTCACCAAAGGTCATAAAAATCCTCTTACAAAATCGAATCTTATATTCTGTTGGCTGATCACTAGTGAAGCATATCCTTCAAGGGACTAAAAACTTTTCATTTGGTTTTTCTGTTAAGACGATGTCTCGACAACGAAATTACCTATAACCTTGAAATTTGGCATAAATATTTATGCCTTACTAGGAGGACAATGTAGTTCGTAATGATAATTAATATTATTGCAAGGAATTTTGCTAAGCATTTTTACATCGGTCTTATGGGTAACCACGTTAGCAATAAGAAAAACGTAGAATAAATAAAGTTTTTATTTTATATTTTATATGGTTCTTGGATTTCTGGTATAAATCGGACGTTATGTGCTCATAGCATTAGCAAAATTTATACCATAATTGGTTTCCAATTTATTCTTGAATTTCTCCAGTTAAACTGACAATTGATGAACCAGATAATTATTCCAGTTCAGGCAATTATAAACTGAACTGCACTTACCGTGAACGCTTTTACATACAAAGTCAAACAGGATTACGTTTTAAAGAGCACATTTCAGCCCTTCATAAAATTCTCCGATCTTCTGAATAATTACAACCATTCTTATACTAGCATAGAAGGTAATATGGAATTATAACATCATTGCCGGAAAGGATAAAGATTAAATAGATTAGAAGTCCTATATTATATAAAGGTAATTGTACAAGTGAGAACAATATTTTAAATTAAAGAGTCGGCGGCAGGAACCATCCCATTAATGACAGAAGCTCAATAATAGGAATACAAACAATGCGGTAGACTAGAGCGAGATGACAAATAAGACGCCTTGACCTTGAGGGATATGTACGTGGAGAACCAACCAGTCCGTGAACGATGCTCAACTCGGCCGTACATTCACGGTTTTTCACAGCATTTTTAAATACTTTAATTTTGAAGACGTGTCTATGAGAACTTTTAATTAATTTATTTTATGTCATGTGTTTGTGTGTGTAGGCCTACACTGTGTTTTTACTTGTTTTAGTGTGCGTTTGGCAATGTCGAAGTCGGGCGAAACGCGCCACGCTGAGGGTAAATTGGATTGTTTAAGCTGTGAGTACATAACCTAAAAATAAAATAATCTATACACAGACAAGTACACTCGCCTATATTTTTAATGGGATTTTTTAAAATTGGTTGATACTACGTTCTTTACATCATATCGAGTCCTCCAATAATACTTTGCATCAGTTTACTGTTTTTACTATCTCGGAGATAATGTGTGTCTCCCTCCATGGGATTTGGCTGAGCTTTAATAAAATCAGGATGATATCGTTAGAATGAATTGAGTTATATACTTGCAGTGTTTATTCATATTATACTTTTATATCACTAAGGGCCTGGAACAAATTGCGTTCTTCCTACTATCTGTTTCTTATTGGGTATCTCAATTGACATATGGATATTTTAAAGTTATAGAATGGTAACATTTGTAATTTCAGTTATTATATTAAGTATTATGATTTTTTAAAATTATATTTATCTCGCTTATGATATTTTATTAGTAGAATTTCTTGATAATCTTCTCTATAATTCAATTCATTAATAGTTGTTCTTATATATTTTTGTTTTATCTTTGCCTATAAATTTCTGACATTTATGCTCTTTTCTAAGTAATGTAGTTACGGTTACTTTTTGTTATGTGACTATATATTCAGATCTGTCAGCCTGGGAGCTATAAACAATTTTTTGACGAATCGTCTATC
Organism: Homalodisca vitripennis; assembly: GCF_021130785.1. NCBI lineage: Eukaryota > Metazoa > Arthropoda > Insecta > Hemiptera > Cicadellidae > Homalodisca > Homalodisca vitripennis. The sequence continues at coordinate 93,260 of NW_025776880.1, read as the reverse complement.
TTTCTGCGGGACATCTTGCGTATGAAAATTAAAATTGCAAATAAAATTGTATGTAAAACTTCAGCAAATCCAGATACGAAATATTTGGTATGCTGTATATGTATATACAGCATATTTATATACATATATATATATATATATATATATATATATATATTTATATATATATATATTTATATATATATATATATATATATATATTTATATATATATATATATATATATATATATAATGTGTAGTGTAACGAGAGTTACATAAAAGGAATTTCGTCGGCGTTTTGTTACATTCTTAGTCATATCACATAACTTATTCACCTACTAGCATCTACGCGTTTATAAAATGTCATATCAGCCAATTGATGTACTTTCATTGATAGTTGATGGTTTAATTACGATATCAAAATTTTGTTATTTTAAAATGAGTTGGGTACCCCTTTAATTCAAGCGAATTAAGATATTCCTCTTAGTGCGCATAAAAATATAAATAAATAAATTCTGTGAATTCAAGTAACTCTGCACTGATTTCTTATAATGTAAATATGAATACACTTACAGTAAACCAAAAACTAATCTTGTTTCGTAATATGATATTAGGGCCACTGAGTAGTGCTGAGCAGTGTAAATCTCATTAATTACTTAACAGGTTCCTTACCCTCTGCATAATTTAGCAGCCCAACTCTCTGCGGAACGTAAACTGTACTTAGGTAAACAATTACTCGAAGAAGCTTAAATCAAATACACTACTCAAGATGTTGTACAATTATTGGGAATAGTGTCGCTACAGGGAAATGTAACATTATAGTAAAATTTTCCAGTTTGTGGGATTGAATAAACACGTTTAAGACAACTGATTATTTATGTTTACTTTCAGAATTAAGTGAGCTAATGTAGGTCAGCTTATCTCTGTTAATCGTAGAATTTTTTCAAAGAACTTATCTTCCGATTTTCCGCTTTCGCCTGATCCATTTTTGTACCCAAAACTCTTCTATTATTAATACAAAGTATCTTTTATTATTGTAAAACTATTACAAATTTCCAGAATTTTACGATATACCATATCAGATTTGGTTTCTTTCATAACTTTTTTACATTATAGTGACATTTTCTTTGCTGGCTGTCTTAAACAATTGGAAAAGAAATTATACTTAACCCAAAAAGTATGTGTATAGTCAATGGAATCCTTAAAGTATATTAAAACCTACAAAAATGACATTTTTAATATATTTGGTTTAAGTTGTCACGAGTCAAAGTAAAATCCTTCATGCATATGCACTACCCATAGCGGCTAAAATAGTGTAACAAATCATAAATCCACTAAATGTTGTTTCTCAACTTCCAGTTGCCCTAAGAAGATCACGTTTTACACTCATGAGTATTATTCACTTAATAGACTTCTTGTGTATGTCTTCGGAGCTTATCAAAATATTTATTTCACGTTTCCAAAACATTCCTCTTTAAATTAAAAGCCAAATTATTCTGAAATAGATAAGGAGATTGAAATATCTTCCAGTGATTATCACTTACTTTTCAATAGTGTTAATTAAACGATTTTAAAAGGATATGCCCATGATGTACATGTTATTCAAGAGTAAAGTTTAAACCTTAAAACTTGGTTTACATGAAGATTTCAGTTACACGAAGCATATAACGCTATTATTCAATTATAACTGTACACAATCTATTACTCAGCACCAGGGATCATGAACTCAAAACAACAAGAAACCCAAGGGATGAGTCTGATTGAATAAGTAAAAATATTGACTCCAAGAAACTCGCGGGAGTCGCGACACATAGGGGTACGTCATTATGTGACTGTCACTTGTCAACTTCTGTTACGGGGAATGTCAAAGTACGACGCAAGAAACGCCGCTGACACTGTCAGTTCAAATATTTAGAGAAAAGATTGACACACAAGATTGTAAAATGTCTGGAACGTCAATAGGTATGGGAAGTAAGTTGTGGCGAGTTTTATGTTTTTATTTCCTGACTATACCGTTCAAGTCAGCTACTGACGTCTTAAACTATTAAACTCTCTTATAATGTCATCTCTTTTGCTACTTAGTTACGTTTGCCAAAATTGGATTTTAAAATTAATCTTTTACTTTCTTCAGAACGATTTTTAGAATGAATTTTAATAACAATAAAAACTTCATAAAAAAGGACACAAGAATGTGTACTAAAACAAAACAAATACTAAATAAGCAATACAATTTTCATTTAACATATAGTAATCATTTTAATATTATGTTCTTGTACTTATTACTACTCTATGCTCTACCTGCAGTTTAAATACTGCTTAACTTAATGTGAATTACGAAATGATTCGTTTGTAAGTCCCATGTCAAAAACCTATGTTATAAAAATTTAGTTGATGTATAGTTTGGAAACCTTAAACAGTATCAGTAAATATTCGACAACACATAAAGAATAAATCTTCGCTTCTCATATATTTACTTTACGTATTAATGTAATAGCAATTACTACGCCAATTACATAATGAATACTAAATCAAAACTAAATACAAAATCTGAATTTTAGTTTAAGTAACTGTCAAAATGTGCAAAATGTAAAGTTTTTAGGTGTTATTGTCCAGTCTAATTTAAAATGGAATGCTCATGTTGATTTTATGTGTAGTAAAGTTTCTAAAGGTATTTTTATACTTAGGAGGTTTAAAACTTATTGTGAATCTACAAGTATTATTATTAGTTTATTTTGCTCATATTCAGAGCCACTTGTCTTATGCTACAGTTGTGTGGGGAAATGATAGTCACGCCAACAAGTTATTGATTTTACAAAAGAGGGCAATAAGGGTTATATGTAACGTTCGTGTGAAAACACATTGTAAACCTTTATTTAGAAAATTGAGAATACTTACTGTACCTTCTTTATTTATACTGCAGTGTTTAATGTATGTAAAAATGTATTCCCATAGTCTGCTTACAAATAGTCATGTTCATGAGCATAAACACAAGATACAATAGCCATTTCAGAATTAGTCAATGTAATTTCCAAAGAACAATCAATAGCCCTTTTGAAATAGGAATCAAGTTGTTTAATTTACTACCTGAGCGCTTGAAAAGTTTATCTGTTTCATGTTTTAAAAGAGAGATTAAATCCTTTTTATTAGATATTAGTATTTACTCTGTAAATGAATTCATTGATCACTGTAAGCCCTTAAAATAGTCTGAATTAATGTACATGAATATCTTACTTAAGTAAAAGCTTTGCAATGTATTGTATTGTGACGATGTCATACATTTCTGTATAATGTGTTGTGGCAATAAAGCATTTTGATTTTGATTTTGATTTTTTTTTTTTTTAATATAACATAACTAATGCTGTTAAGTATTTATTGCTTTAAATAACTTGTTTTTTATTGCCTAATATGAAAAGGCTACTTTTATTGAATAATAATTATGTATATATTTTTTGTGCAACTTATACTCTATATTTGCCTTTATTTACTAAACTGTATATACTACATTAATTCTATATCTCTTTCTGCGGCCTAGTGCCTACAATACCATTCCTTACTGGATTAAAATATTCACGTACAGTGACAGACCAATGAACCATTGTTTCCCGAATCAGCTGTTTACTGTACAACTCACCAACTAATCACAACGGTTGACTTATAGGCAATTGCCTACCTTGCAAGCGTAGGCACGCTTGCTTATTATACTCTCGGTCCCGCCTGGGGCACTTATGTACTCTCTAGCCACTGCTGACCATACTTACTCTCTCCCCCACGTGTTACTCTCTCACTTAAAATATCAGTTTATTTCTATTTGTTGTACATTTACATTAACATTAAAGTCAGTGCTCTGGATTGGCAATCTCTACCAGAACGTCTCTGCTCCCGGACACCCGCGTCTACCGTGCTCTACAGGACTGGCCACAGTGTTAAGAACTATTCGTTTGCGGTCGTATTGTGCGTGAGTGAATCCGTGAAGGACATCTTCCGTCTTCACGCCTGCCTACAAGACAGCAGCCTATTTCCACACTTACTGATCACAACCTGGCCCTCAACAACAGCAGACTACGGTTAGGTACCTCTCATGAAAACAAAGGTAACTGTTTATTTTCTACACTTTATTTGAATATGCACTGTTCATAAACTCATTATGTGTAACCTAGTGAACTCTTGTTAAAATCAGTGTGTTCGGCGTCTTTACTGCCTAGTGTGAAGTGGTCCTTCTTAATCGAGCCTCTAAAATATTATCTAACGGTTCTCATAACCAAAATTCATTCTTTTCATGGTCCTTAGCGAGCCGGATAATAAGAACTTCAGTCCATTGGTGAATATCAGTGCAATCTCAACTCTTATAAGCTCTATACAGTGCAAATTTCAAAGCGTGGTTTCAGGTTCTTTCACGATTGCAAAGTGAATATCACGTGCATATCGATTTTTCCAGTCCCCTCTTCACTCATATCAGCTGTGACGTAATCATATCAGCTGTTTGTCCTCTGCTTTGTCGACTGCATTGTTTTGTTGACAAACAAGCTTTCAGACTGTCACAGCACAGGTGACCTGATTACTGTGTTTAATGGTTACCGCTTCTCAATACTTGTTGGTTATCAGCCCTGCTTGTAATACTCATTATTCTAAGCAGGTTACGCGAACTTAAATATAAACAATCTTGGTTATTGACACTTTACCTTGAGCAGGACTTGCACCCTTATTGCAAAATTAAATGTTTATTTTGTCAGCACTATATTCTAGTCTCAGCTTAAAAAGAAAAAAAAGCTACTTACTGCTCACAATTGTTTATTATAATTTCTATTTGAACATAGCTCACGCATATGTATGCATGGTTTATGGTTACTGTCACAACACTACCATACTTTACCACTGACAGTTTACATGTAGTACGTGCGCATAATGTTTCCAGAGCCTCTGCTACATTATAGCTGAATTTAGCTCAACAATAACCTTAATTGTTGTTTATTATTTAATAACAACTTGTCTTGTTTACGTTTTGCCATAATAACAGTTTATTTTATTTTCTCAAAACAAAAACTATATTATAGGCCTATACGAGCCTACTCTACTTATTGCATTATTATTGAGTTTTTACCTCAAAAAAATTAACAATTGGTACCTGAAGATGAAATCAATGTATTCGAAATGTACATAGTAACAAAAATAAAAGTTTACAAAAAGTGTTAAAAGGTTTATTTACATTGTATCATAAATATTTTTTAAATTGTGTTTCATTGTATTATATTGTTTAGATACTTCTTATTTCTTGGGGAAAATACTTCAGAGGAAAATAATTTAGTTTCTATTTTTATCACTGTCTCAGTTCAAGAGGACAATATTTTGTTTACTTTTCACCTTTTAAGTTTTACTCAAATTGATTAATTTTCTACAAACACTTTCAACATGGCGATGTCTCTTAAAGTGACCAATGCAAAGCGAGAACACCTCTTTTCTCAGATACAAAGTATCTATGATTTAACTAAGAAGACTTCCGATCCAAATATACTTCAGCAGTTGCTTGTCAGAGCTAACTCTATTCAGAGACTTATTACAGGAATTTTCAGCGATATTAGACTTGTGCTACGAGTTGGAATTAAAAGTAGATGCCGAATATACACCTAACTATTCCGCATTAGCGAGCGTGGACGAGTTAGTTGATTACGTTTCTGCTAACGAGCTTATGATTGAGACCAAGAGACAAGCTAAAGCTAATAAAAGCGAAACTATTCCGCCTGCCTCCCCTCAAGTCAACGTCCGGCTACCGAAATTGGAATTAAAAACTTTTGACGGAGCTGCCTTGGACTTCTGTACGTTCATCAACGTTTATGAACAAGCCGTACACAACAATGCGCACTTAAGCGATGTAATGAAATTTCAATATCTCTTGAGCGTGCTTTTAGGCGAACCACTCTCTCTGATAAAGTCACTAAATATAACTGAGCAAAATTATGCAATCGCTTATCAGCTGCTGAAGGATCGCTACCATAATACTAGGCGTCTACTCACACTACATTTAAATCAAATACTAGACCTTCCTGTCATCTCCAGCACATCTGTGAAGAATATCCGTGCTTTCCTTAATCTTTTTTCACGAACATACGCAATCACTTAATGCATTAAACAATGACATCACTAGTAACAACCCACTTCTCTCAGCCTTGTTATTACGCAAGATTGATAATCGGATAGTCACCCGCCTAAAACAGTTTCGAAAAAAGGAAGAGCTTCATACTTTGCCCTCGGTTGAACAAATAACTGAGTTTCTCAACCTGGAATGCAGCCACATTGAGGACAGTAGTCTACATGACAATATTGTGGACCCCAAGAACGCTTCAAGTTCTTATCTTGGGTCAAAACCCAGATTTGATAAACCCAAATCGTCTCTTAAAAACGTGAGCTTGTTAGCGGCTTCCTCTCCACCCTCCTCGGCCTATAAACAAGGCCCATCATGGTTTTATTGCCATCAGAGCGGTTTTATTGCGACGTGGTCGTCATCATACCTTGCTACACTTCACTGATCGGCCAACACGGTCCAGTGTTAGTACGTCGGACCGCGTTCGTCCCGTTGTGGAGAACGGCCGTGACGGCGGCCGGCCTGCAACACCTACACCTTCTGTCCGCCCTCCGCCTGCGACCACAGCGTTCTCACCTCCTAGCCCGGCCGAACACACCACACTACACGCTCATGGCACACTGCATCGAGACCTCGCCCCTAGTACCACGGTTCTTCTGGGTACTTCTCTTGTCAAGCTCACCGCCTCTAACGGACAAGCTTATGTCTTTCGTGCGTTAATTGATTCAGGAAGCATGCTAAATTTTATTAGCGAGAAAGCCTCCCAACTGTTGGGTACACAGCGCCGTCCGGCCACTATTAATGTCGCCGGCCTTTCTCAAACCTCTGCTCACACACGCGGATTTTTAACTCTGGGCGTGGAAACTCTTGCTGGCCACCCAGTTGCCGCCCCGCACTCGTTCCACATATTGCCACAAATCACTGTAGACCTCCCACGAGTGCAAATATCTCAGGAGGTCATGAATAAGGTTAAAAACATTACACTGGCTGATCCAACCTTCCACCTCCCTGGTGGCATTGACGTGCTTATTGGTGGAGCGTTATTTCCACATATTCTTACTCACGAGACCTACTCTCTTGGTCTCAATTTACCTCACACCCTGGGCACCTGTTTTGGTTTCGTGCTGATGGGGACGGCTCCCTGCACACCACTGACGCAGTCTGTCTCTACTAAGGCTGTCTCTCTTCTCTCGACTGCTGAGGTGGACCTCCACGCCTCTCTGCAGCGTTTCTGGACACAAGAGGAACTGCCTGCTCCCAGTAAAAGGTCTGCAGAGGAAACTCAATGCGATGAATATTTTTTCTACCACGCACTCCAGGGACCGTGAGGGTCGATATATGGTCCGCCTCCCTTTCAAGAACACCAGTACTCATCTGGGAAATTCCATAGTTCATGCTGAAAGTAGACTCTATTCACTCGAGCGCAAGCTCCACGCTCCCACTAATGTGGAGTATTATAATTTATATTCTGATTCTATACATGACTATCTCTCTCTAGGCCATATGCAGGGCTGCCCTACTCCTGACTTAAGCACTCCCCACTACTTTCTGCCACACCACGGTGTTTTTAAGGCACAAAGTAGCACCACCAAACTACGCGTCGTTTTTGACGCAAGTGCCAAAAACCAGTTCCGGACTCTCTCTCAACGACACTCTGTTGACCGGACCTAAACTGCAATATAATATCTGTGACATTCTTCTGCGCTTCCGCCTTCAAAACGTAGTGTTCTTTTGTGACATCAGACAGATGTACCGCCAAATCAAGGTGCATCCTGACGATCAACATTTCCAACTGATCTTATGGCGTGATCACCCCACCGACTTGATGTCCACGTTCAAGCTCATGACAGTTACCTACGGCCTGAACTGTTCACCCTACTTGGCCATCAAAACGCTACATCAATTGGCAGAAGACGAAGGTCACCGCTACCCCCATGCTGCTGAGATTCTCAAACACCAGAGCTACGTCGACGACCTGATCTGCGGAGCTGAGACTGAAGAACTCGCCGCTGAACTTCAAGATCAACTCATCAAACTCCTTCGGCTCGGTGGCTTTGAGCTCCGGAAGTGGGTCTCGAACTCTCCGAGACTTCTGCAACACCTTCCTGAAGATCATAGGGAAATCCCAGTTTTTCTGCAAACCTCTCAGGAGCCTCATTTCTCTATTGTGGGCCTAAAATGGACCCCTCTGACTGACACTTTTACGTTTAATTTTAATTTTTCTTGTGAAAACCCCACTAAGCGTAAAGTGTTAAGTCTCATTTCTCAAGTCTATGACCCCTGTGGTTTTTTGGCGCCTTGTATAATGCTCGCAAAAAATATCACGCAACTCGTATTTCTGGCATAGATTGGGATGATCCGCTCCCTCCAGAAATATACCAAAAATGGCACGCCTTTTTATTTGAACTTAAGCATGTTGCTACTATTACAATTCCTCGTGCTATCCCCTACTCTGCTGCTACTCACTGGGACTTGCACGGTTTCTCTGACGCCTCAGAACTAGGCTATGCTGCTGTAGTCTACATCCGCTCTACCTCCAATGACACGGTGCACGTAAGCCAAGTTATGGCTAAAACTCTCGCGTCGCTCCTCTCAAAAGAGTGACGCTGCCCCGACTGGAGCTATGCGCAGCTCATCTCCTGGCCCAACTTGTGAAATATTGTGTTACTCAATTGGCTCCCTACCGCAAGTTTGGTTCTATTGTTTGCTGGTGCGACTCTACTGTGACCCTCGCGTAGATCAAAACACCTTCTTATCGCCTCAAAACCTATGTTGCTAATCGTGTGGCGCAAACTCAAGAGCTTGTGGCTGTGGAGTGCTGGCGCTACATACCCAGTGCTTCCAATCCTGCTGACTGCGCCTCCCGTGGGATCCTTCCCTCTCAATTGGTGGATCATCCCCTTTGGTGGCATGGACCCGACTGGTTGCGTCTTCCATCCTCGACCTGGCCAGATACTGATTCCAGCCTGGACTCGGTCTCTCTGGAGGAGCTAGGGGAGCTGAAGCATTCCACTCCTGTCATTGCCTTGGCCACAGCACCGCCTACGTGGGACCTCCTCATCCAGTACTCTTCCTGGAGGAAATTGTTGTACGTGATGGCCTACGTCTTGCGTTTTATCCACAACTGTCGTTCACCAAACCGCCACTTTGGACCTCTCTCCAAGACAGAACGGGACTCCGCCCAGCTGCGAATTTTCAAGACCGTGCAAGAAGAAGATTTCACTGAAGATCTGGCTCTACTGCGGGACCGAAAGACGTGTTCTACCAGACTTCAACGCCTCGCCCCATTCCAAATGTTAATGTTTTAAGAATCGGCCTAAAAATAATGCCCCTCTCATGGGCGACCTCCCCAAAGCTCGCATTACTCCAGCCCGAGCTTTTCTCTCCACCGGCATGGACTATGGTGGCCCCTTTTCGCTCAAGGTCCATAATTTACGCTCTGTCCGCATTATTAAGGCCTATATTTGTATTTTTGTTTGTATGGTTACGAAGGCCGTTCACATTGAGGTGGTGACGGACCTGTCCACCGAAGCCTTCCTTGGTGCTCTCACTCACTTCGTTTCTCGTCGTGGCCTGTGCACAGACCTTTATAGTGACTTTGGCACAAACTTCGTAGGTGCTAAAAATGCCCTACACAAAATCCTCACGGCTGACCAGCGCAAAGTCCAAGACTTTGCTGCTGACCGTTCAATTCGATTCCACTTCAACCCTCCTGCTGCTCCCCCATCAAGGTGGAATTTGAGAAAGTGCCATCAAGAGTGCTAAACACCATTTACAACGTGTCATGGGACTCCAAATACTAACTTTGTCTCAATTCATGACGCTCACAAGTCAGGTTGAAGCGATGCTCAACTCCCGCCCACTCACCGCTCTCTCCAGTGATCCCAACGACCTTCTCCCACTGACGCCTGGACACTTCTTGATCGGCTCTCCTCTGGTTTCCGTGCCTGAAGAGAACTTGCTGGACATACCCACGAACCGCCTTTCTCACTGGCAGCTGGTTCAAGCGCTGCACCAACGTATCTGGAAGCGTTGGCAGCGAGAATATCTCCAGACTCTTCAGCAACGCCTCAAGTGGAGCACTCCTTCCCGCAACCTCCAACCTGGAGACCTCGTCCTGGTGCATCAGGATACTCCCGCTCTCTCTTGGCCCCTTGCACGGGTCACTGATGTCACTCCAGGACAAGATGGTACAGTTCGAGTGGTACATCTCAAGACCTCAAGTGGAACTCTCACTCGTCCAGCAGTGAAGGTGTTTCTCTTACCTCACCTCTAACTGTCTCTCTACCACCGCCTATAACCTTTGTAAATTTGAGCCTATGTTGCTCTTTCTCTCATTGAATCCCAAGGTGATTCAAGGCGGCCGGTATGTTAAGTATTTATTGCATTATATAACTTGTTTTTTATTGCCTAATATGAAAAGGCTAATTTTATTGAATAATAATTAAGTATGTATTTTTTGTGCAACTTATACTCTATATTTGCCTTTATTTACTAAACTGTATATACTACATTAATTCTATATCTCTTTCTGCGGCCTAGTGCCTACAATACCATTCCTTACTGGATTAAAAATATTCACGTACAGTGACAGACCAATGAACCATTGTTTTCCCGAATCAGCTGTTTACTGTACAACTCACCAACCAATCACAACGGTTGACTTATCAAGGCTCAATTGCCTACCTTGCAAGCGTAGGCACGCTTGCTTATTATACTCTCGGTCCCGCCTGGGGCACTTATGTACTCTCTAGCCACTGCTGACCATACTTACTCTCTCCCCCATGTGTTACTCTCTCACTTAAAATATTAGTTTATTTCTATTTGTTGTACATTTACATTAACATTAAAGTCAGTGCTCTGGATTGGCAATCTCTACCAGAACGTCTCTGCTCCCGGACACCCGCGTCTACCGTGCTCTACAGGACTGGCCACAGTGTTAAGAACTATTCGTTTGCGGTCGTATTGTGCGTGAGTGAATCCGTGAAGGACATCTTCCGTCTTCACGCCTGCCTACAAGACAGCAGCCTATTTCCACACTTACTGATCACAACCTGGCCCTCAACAACAGCAGACTACGGTTAGGTACCTCTCATGAAAAACAAAGGTAACTGTTTATTTTCTACACTTTATTTGAATATGCACTGTTCATAAACTCATTAAGTGTAACCTAGTGAACTCTTGTTAAAATCAGTGTGTTCGGTGTCTTCACTGCCTAGTGTGAAGTGGTCCTTTTTAAATCGAGCCTCTAAAATATTATCTAACGGTTTCTCATAACCAAAATTCATTCTTTTCAAATGCAGTTAATTTCCTCATCTACACCAACAATAGTAGTCACGATATGTGAGCAGTGTAACTCGGTCACTATCACATACAAATAAAAGTAGTCACGATATGTGAGCAGTGTAGTTTCAGTCACTATCACATACAAATACAAGTAGTCACGATATGTGAGCAGTGTAGTTCAGTCACTATTACATAGAAATACAAGTAGTCACGATATGTGAGCAGGATATCTCAGTCACTATCACATATAAATACAAGTAGTCACGATATGTGAGCAGTGTAGTTCAGTCACTATCACATAAAAATACAAGTAGTTACGATATGTGAGCAGGGTAGCTCAGTCACTATGACATGCATAATACGATTAGCCACGACATTTGAGCAGTTTAACTCAGTCACTACCACATGTAACTGCAAGTAATCACGACATTTGAGATGTGTAGCTCGGTCAATGAACTTATCACTTTATGAAGTCTAGAATCGAAGTTCATTATTTCACGTCAAGTACACGCTATCAACACTAATACTAACATGTGAGCAGTGTAACTCAGTGATTACTACTTATCACCTTATCACTGATGATGTCTAGAATCACAGTTCATTAATTCACGTCGGGTACACGCTATCAACTCTAATACTAACATGTGAGCAGTAAAACTCAGTAACTATTACTTATCACCTTATCACTGATGATGTCTAGAATAACAGTTCATTAATTCACGTCGGGCACACGCTATCAACTCTAATACTAACATGTGAGCAGTGTAACTCAGTAACTATTACTTATCACTGATGATGTCTGGAATCACAGTTCATTAATTCAAGACGGGTACACGCTATCGAAACTAATACTAACACGTGAGCAGTGTAACTCAGTGATTACTACTTATCACCTTATCACTGATGATGTCTAGAATCACAGTTCAATAATTCAAGTCGGGTACACGCTATCAACTCTAATACTAACTTCTGACCAGTGGAACTCAGTAACTATTACTTATCACTGATGATGTCTAGAATCACAGTTCATTAATTCACGACGGGTACACGCTATTGAAACAATACTAACATGTGAGCAGTGTAATTCAGTGACTACTACTTATCACTGATGATGTATATAATCACAGTTCATTAATTCACGACGGGTACACTCTATCTACATTAATACTAACATGTGAGCAGTGTAACTCAGTGACAACTACTTATCACCTTATCACTGTTGATGTCTAGAATCGTAGTTAATCAGTTTCCCGTTATGTATACTCTATCGACACTAATACTAACATGTGAGCAGTGTAACTCAGTGACTATTAATTATCACCTTATTCATTATCACGGTTGATGCCTGTAATTGCCGCTAATGAATTCACGTCAGGTCCACTATATTGACATCACTTGTCAATAAGTTTTGGTGCCCTGGGAACTTATAGGAGATTTTGGTAAATATCTGCTAGAACTGTTACTGTTTATAATAACCAAAATTACTTATAGTATACTACCGGGAATATTAATAGAATTTCCATTACAAATATACATTGAATTTTATTTTATTTAACGAAAAAATTTGCATATTACCCATTATTGCATATTTTTAAATCGTACAAAAACATATTAAAACGGTTATTTAGGTTTTATTTTATACCAATAAAATAAATAAATTAATTAAGAATTACTTGCTTTCTCCCTACTTATCTTCCTCGTTTTCTTAGGTATAAAATTGAATATATTAGACCAAAGTGCGTACAAAAGTTGGATATATTTTTGCATGCATCTCTTTTAGTTTTAAAATATTTTTAATTTAAAACATTCTCTGTCATTTATTACGAATAGTTTGAATGAGTTACTGTTTGTCCAAAAGGTCTGCCGTAAAACATTATGGCCTTTAAAACGAAAGTTTAATACTGTACGTGTCGCTCTGACGAGGTAACCCTAATAGTGTACGTATTCAGTCATTTCTGAAGTGACTAGCGCAAGACTCTTACCGGGCAGGCCAGTACTGTGTTATTAAGACATAACAATGTGTCTGGGATGATTGGATATCAGACTTAGAACCTTTCTTTAAAATCATGTGGATTGATCAGTAATGTATTATCAATATGGTATAAATTATGGAAAGTTTTCACCATCAGTCCGAAAAAATCCGAAAACTTCCAGTCCACGTAGCTCCTGAACCATTAGAGATATAGAAAAACTTTCAGAAGCAAAAATGTCTTATTTCGTAGAGTAGAATCTAAAAACAATATAAAATACTGGGTGTTCCATACAATATTTTAAAGTTGGGCGCCATATTGGAAAAAATTATGAAAACTTCCAGTCCACGTAGCTCCTGAACCATTAGAGATATGGAAAAACTCTCAAGTACAAAAAGGTTCTACTTTTTAGAGTAGAATCTAAAAACAACATAAAATACAGGGTGTTCCATAAAATATTTTAAAGTTGGCCACCATATTGGAAAATGGCGGCCATCTTCAAAAAATTTGAAAAGTGTATTCCTGAGTAAAACTTAAAATTGAGCAAGTTCCAAATTTAAAGTGTGGTGCTAAGTCATGTAATTAAAAAGTTAGCTATTGGATCACTTTAAAAAACTCACCCTGTATATTTATAACACGTAAAATTTTTCAAACATACATAATCCGAAAACGTTACATTTATCTCCATTTTACCTTCGTCTTAGTGTGCAAGTCACGTTATATGAAAATGTCTTTTCCTTGAATTTTTAACCTATTGTAACGAATGACGTGTCAATAAATTGGCTCGAGTCGCAGTTTTTCTCATTGTTTCTAGATTTTTTCTTATTGCAATTCTGAAGGACACAAACTCCTTTAAGATTTGGTGTTTCTCCTTAGGAGATAGCTTTTAAAAGTTGAAAACAGCTGTTTATTCAGTAACATATAGTCAGCATTTTCAGCGAAATTTTGATACAGCTATTGATTCGATTATATAATGGTAAACAATAACCACATAGGTTATTACCTAAAACATGATAATAATAATCCTGTTTTAAATTTTTTTTTTTCACAGTTAAAAGTTAAATATTTTTGTAATATTTTCTGTACTTAAAATACCGATTCTAGCTTTTTTTAATTAAATTCTAATTTTTAAGCGACGAAATATAATATATATATATATATATATATATATATATATATATATATATATATATAATTAATACCAATAAATAAATTTCAAAATATAATATCAATAAATAAAAAATGTAGATCCTTGCCAAGTATAAATGCTGTAGATTTTTTTACCAGAAACAGGATAAAATAATCAGTGTTATAATTGGTAGTAATTAATTTTTGGGATTAAAGTGCCTTTATTTGTCAAGCATTCCTGCAAATTATATGCTGGTCTATAAAATAATTCTAGTTACAATAAATACATTGAAATATATTAAAGACAAGTGATAAACTTATAATTAATTTCTACTTTAACTTTAGCTTACACTACATACAGTTAGTTCTATGTTTTACTTTATATTTACTGAGATGTATAGAATTATGAAAAAAATTGGAGTTGATTGTAATAATTTTATTGAAATATTATCCCTAAAGCCAGTCATACTGTAAAGGTGAAATAAAATGAATATTTCGTTGAAAGGTGGTAGAGTTGCACAATTTTATTAAATCTGGGTTTTTCAGAGGTTGAAAGTAATGCAATTATCTTGATAATCAACATTAAGGTACATAGGCATTAAAATATTCTGAATTTAAAGTTATTTGTTTCTTAAGAGAAAATGTTACAGATATTATCACATTTATAAAGAATAAGGTCAATAAACGAAGGATCTTAAATATTCCTACTATCCTCTACAATCAGGATATGTTCTTTGTCATGTTCTACTTCACCTAAAATTAACGTTTTATGATTTTAAACTTCTTATCCCAACAAACAACTGATTATATACTTAAGCCGGATGTGTTTTATTGATTTTTAAATGTAGATAGGCACTATGATAACAAGGGCACACGCAGGAATTGATGACAATATATTAATATTTTCCTTTGAATTCCCTTTAAGAACACAATAGTTAAATTTATTCTTCTATATTTAACATTTTCGAAACAAACTTAGTAGGTATAGATTAGTAATACTTTAACTCTGATTAAAAAATGTTATTGTTTTCTCAATTAAAATAATTATTTTATATGTTTGTAAGATCATCACATAACAATATACATGTCGGAACATGTCCAAAAGGTGCAAAATGAAGTATTAACTATTAGATAAGTAGTTGTGTTTAATGTTATAAAAGCTTTAATGTGATTACCCCAACTGTATAAAACTATGAGGTTCGTTTTGTTATATGTATACACACATCGACTTACAAGCAGATCTACAAACTAACTGTAAAACATATAATTCACCATTTGTACAGGGTGGTTTTGAATATAAATTGCGACATAATTTTAAAGGGTAATATTGTCTAGAAGTCAGAAGTTTATTTCGAACTTTAAGTTTTTTAAGCTCTTTATAATTCTTTGCAATTACCGTGGTAAACTTAGAAACAAGAAAGGGAACACCGTAGTACTAACTATGCTTTCATCTAATCTTTCAATACTGTAATTATTTTCTTTGGTAAAAAAGATTTTTAATAAATTATAACTCGTACAATAACAATTTAATTGAGTACTAGCGACTTAAATTTCTACAACAAATCAGTTATCTCCCTCATACGTTAAACCCCAAACCCATCTTCACCATTACAATGAAGGTTGTACTTTGACGCAAATCCCTTGTTAAAAAGTTATTTATGTAAATAATAATTAATGCTGCAGATCCAGATACGAGGTGGGTCACACACTAAGCACTTAAGATTCTATTTACTCGCCATAACTCAAATTAAATAATAAGGCCTTGCGAATTTTTTTTCCTAGAACTAAAATTTCCTTTAATAAAGAACCAATAAAAATTCATGTCCTAGTGTTTCACTAATATAGGCTACCTATTTTAATATTTCTTGGCATAAATGATATTTGTGGGAAGAACTCCTTAAAAGTAATTAAGGACCAATATTTATCGCTGTTGCATCGGATCAGAAGAGGATATATCCCTTGTTCTTATTTAACTACCAATATTTCCGAGACGTTGGAAAGTTCCTCATCAAATCCAGTGCATTAAAATGTTTCATAAATTACAGGCAACTGCGAAATTATTCTATAAACATAATTAATTTAGGAGAGCATTTACAGTCAGAATCATTTTATACAAGTATTATCCACGTTCGATGAGAATCAACATTATTCACCTTAATAAAGAGAGACATAACGTGAAAAAACGTGCGAAAATTAATATAAATACTTAAGGATGCATTCCAATACCGTAGCTACATTAAATCACTCACTAAGAATGTAAATACTAAACTCCCCCCCCCCCCCAACATTTAAACTGTGAATCGATAGTATTTGCGTATAGAGTAGTTATATTTGTCGCGCTGGAAAGTACCAATATTTGTTGCATCTGTTAAAAAAACATATAAAATTAACGTCGATGGAAAAACAAATTCTCCAAGTAACACCAGAGGAAGAAGCTCTGTATATTTGTTTCCCTCCCTTTCGTCAGGCGGGTTCTTGGATATACACATTAACAGCTGAAAAAGCCAAGGAACAACATATTGTCTGGTCTATTGACACAGCCAATACTTTGAATCAAAACAAAATTTTACTGATAGGCTTTATCTCCATACACCATGATAAACCTAATACAAATATTAACACCACACTTGAGGAAAAAATACTAAACTTAACACCAGGGAGGAATTTTAACTTTATGCGGTGCAACAAGGTGATACTAACTTACAGACTGGTATTCCCACACCAAATATTCAAATTTCCGACGATAACGAAACCAAATGGGAAAAAAAGTAATACTGGGAACTGCAAGCACGGTAGATTCCCAAATTGCGACCGCTTGGGCACACTACAGCTCCTCCAGGGCTCACCTTTGGATAACATCAACCACATACTAATGCCATTATGGTATTAAACTTGTGTTTTAGAATCTTTCATTTCTCCAATTACATTTAAACTAATTATTCCAATTACTGGAATATTTATTCACTCGGTCCGTGTATCACAATTAAAAACATTTTTATTACCGACATATTAATGCCCAGAGGGAATCTTGGTTTGAATTCCTTCGTTTGTTGATATTAGTTTTAAGTTCTCACGTCCTTCTCTCTCTTTAAGTTTTCCTCTTTTCATATTTTCACACATCAATTTGGACTAATTTCCGAACTGTCCGGGGTATCCACCACTTGGTCTAAGGTGCGTCTTTTCAAAGGATTTACCTAGAGTGGTGGACATTCCGGGTTCGGTCAAGGTCTGAAACTCTTTGTTGTGGATCACCGGGATTTATACGAGTGGAAGGAGTTTTTATTTTGTTTGCATTGGAATGTATCAACAAAAGTAGTTGGACCAGCTCTGTTGGATTTGTATTTATTTTTTTATTTTATTATTGTTACTTAATTCCATAGGGGAGGGCCCCTTCCACTCTTATGAACCTTTGGCAGCTGTCTGTTACTAGACCAGACAGAGGAGTGTCCAACAGCAAATCACACCACCACAATTTATTCTAAACTCTACTACTCCTATCACTCTTTATCTTTGTTATATGACAAAAAAGTTGTCATTATTATCTATTAAAAGACTTATACTATTGTTTTGTAGTTGAAATCTTATAGTAATGTTATGTTTAAGGGTTTATAATATTGTTAATGATTTATTTTCATAGCTATTAGGACTGTTAAGGAAATAGCTAGAAATGGGCCTAAAAGGGTATCCGTTAATTGGTTTTTTCATTCACCAATAAACATAGATGGGTATCTTAAAAATTAGTTTTAAACGGGTAGTCAACGATTTTCTTTAATTAGTATTTGTTCATTAGCTCATAAACGAGTAATTGACCGTACCCAACTCTCCCTCTTCTCTACCAACTACTTGTTTTACAGTTAGGTTAATGTCGTTATTTTGTTTTGCAAGTGCTTTCATTCGTTCGGTTGGCTTTTATTCCAATATACAAACATGTAGCATGACAGATGCTGAAGGTAAGCAGGCTTTGAGATCGTGAAGGAAGTTCGAATTGTAGTTAAAAAATTACCAGCGTGCACTTGCAATATATATATATATATATATATATATATATATATATATATATATACCAAGTCCAATGCACTGAATTAGTGTTTAATTACAATTGGAGCAGATGGGTGTGCACCTTCAGTAAGCCCTATCCTTACCAGTCCAAGTCTCACAAATATATACAGATTGTTTAAATTCATTACGATTGCATTGGGTTAATGGGTTAGTTTCCAAAAACAATTACTTGCAATTTAAGGTGAGTCCCAAGAGTCTCTTTCACATTGAAGACTGTAAACAAAACCTAATGTTTACGAACTGTCTAGACAGTTTTCTAACCTTATGAATTAATGGCAACTTGTCATTTGTGGCGCCTTGACTCACCTTTTGGTACCACCCAAATAAAACACCCTTTGCAATCGTGGGCCCAAAAACTTTTGTTAACTAACAGTATTACGTATCTAAGAATACCGTCTTTGAAAAACCTATACCAAAACACACTGCCTTGGTTCACTACTCTCTGCTCTGAGAGGCCTCTTCCTTAATGCATTTTCTAATTTCGTTTCGCCCCAGGGGAGATGGGAGTCCACGCTGGTAATTATAACGCATTTATTTTGGGTACAACTCGAGTCTGCTCTGTCCACGGCATCTGGTACTGTGCTCCCCCATTATTAGCAGGTACGTTTACCTCCCAACTACTGATAACCTCACGACTGATTGAGTCGGTCGCGTTGGCCGCCGGGAGTCTCCCCGGGGAGGCCCTGGAGCCTCGTCACGGCACGTCGCCTGTTATGTCAATATTGCATCGCCCCGTCGTAAATCCAAACAGGGGTTATCTGCTCTTCACTAGGAGAGGGGCCACAAAAATTCCGAATTGTCTGCTGCATAGGCATTTTATTTAGGTAGTATGTTGATAAACTGACATATAATGGTTACTTAATCCATCCTTAACCCTAACCCCTTAAAGGTCAATCTACTCTCGTGTTTCGTCCCTGTAGAGAGGGAGGTTTTGGCACTAGCCAAAGGTCACATGAGCAAAGGTCGTACATGTCTCGAGACTAGACAAGAGGCGGGTCGTGAATAGTTTAACTTATTCAGTATGGGGTTAGTCAAGATTATATTTAAATACTATTATTATTATATCAGTAATATATAAATTGTTATTCAAGTTGTTATTTGTAACGGTGTAGAATCAGTTCATCAAACCTGACGAGGGAACTAAACTAGGTTCACCCTCTGGGCATATTACCGTTTGATTCCAATATTCCCTTCATGACCGACAATACCATATAAAATTAATAACTTCCATTATTTTGTCAAGCCCTGAACGCTTCATAT
The DNA here is from genome assembly GCF_021130785.1 of Homalodisca vitripennis. Taxonomy (NCBI): domain Eukaryota; kingdom Metazoa; phylum Arthropoda; class Insecta; order Hemiptera; family Cicadellidae; genus Homalodisca; species Homalodisca vitripennis. The sequence goes on along the minus strand of NW_025776880.1, from coordinate 73,501 downwards.
GTAATAATTTATACGAAAGTCGCAATAAAGTAATCATTTGTAGAAATTATGAAAACTAAAATAATTATAAAAAATTAAAATTTTTTAAAATTGGTTTCATTCAGCAGAATAGTCGCATTTATACGACTGTTATATCGAGAAAATAAAATATATAGTTCAAGATCAATTAATTGAGTACAAACTTAGATGTGAGATTGGCTATAAAGTAGATTGCGACTATCTACTGAAATCCTCGCCATGTGTCACATATTTAAGATTAACCATAACTCGACATATGTTCTTGGTAAACGAACTTTTGATTAACAATCTAATTTCCCCTAACCACAACGCAATATAACACTATGCTGAGTTTAACAAATCCTAAAGTGTGTTTTCAATATTTATATTCCCATCATAGGTGCGCACGCTTCATTTATATGTATGAACACTTATGCAAACAGAAAAATAAATAGACATGTATAACTAAAACAAGGTACAGTAGTACCATTTATATTGCGGTTTTTATATATTCCAGCTGAGTAAGTTTAATCTATCTTATTGAATGAGTAAAATCTTGTGGATTATTATAACAATGAGAATAATACACGTCCTCTATGTTATTAAGTAATTAGTTCCGTAGTAAAAGAAAAGATTTTTCCGTAACGCAGACATTAGGAATGGCTGAGATTTCCCATAAAGACCCAAGTTTTTTATTATAATATTTGTATTATATGAATTTTTATTTTTATTTTGTATTTGTTATTTTCCTAGATAAGAGAATAATGAAGAAGCTGCATACAATGTTAAATTCAGTTAATTTACATAGAAACAAACTTAAAGAAGTGCTGAGGTATATCTAAGATAAGTATTATGAAACATGACAAATATAAGTATATTAACCATGTTCTATGGTCAGAGCACGGCCATGCACGCTGACAATTCCCCCAAGACGGAGGTGACAGCTAGATGGGCGCCCGAGGATGACAATGACGCTACCGTCACATTTTAGTGAGTACATCACATGTGTGTATCCGCATGATAGGAGAAGATTCTAACATCGCTTTTTGACGTTAATGTCTTTCATATACCAAATTACAGGGATAAAGTCAACTTTTGGTTCCTTACTGATCGCTGGAATAAAACTTCCTAAAGCTTGGAAATTTCTAAATACCGTCAGTATGTTTATTATAGGTTATATACCTTAATGTTCCTATATTAGTTCCTTTCATTAGTTTTGTTTGTATGTTAAGAGTTATTTTGTTCACATGTGTCTATTATAATTTGAACCATTTTATAATCACATTATAACCAATTGCGGGAAATCAAAAACACACACCCACTTATCACCTCTAAAACCCTTGAGTGGTGGGGACTAAAAAAAGAAATATAGTTTATACTCTAGTAGCAGGTTTGATAGAAACTGCATCTGAATGTTGTAAAAGATTGGATGGATTTTCAAATATATCTTGTCTAATATCCGTTTTTTTGCCGATTGTCATTGAACGATATACCACGTTCACGAAAAAGTAACTATTATAACTATGGTGTCTAATATATTTGTATGTATGTATATAAATGATTAAATAATAAATTAGTATGATTCTTTATTAAAATGTGGTATTTTTCGTTTTGCAGTGTCACAATTGCTGAAAAGGTTAACCCTCTAGGAAGGTTTTGGGCTTGCCAGCGTACGAAAACACTTCAAATTATCAAGTGACTTCCTGTAGCCCTTTCGTCCTTTCACATTTCAAGTACTTAGGAGAGTTCTGTACACTATGCCAACAACTGTTTATTTAATAGTAACCCTTCCATACTTTCCACAAATGTACAGTCAGCTTTATATACAATAAAACGCATTCCTCATAAATAGCCACAAAAATGTATTCATAAACACCAAGAAAATAAGCAAAAGTTATTGAACATTAATAAAATTTTATAATATTTTAAATTTAATTATACATATACCAGTAAGAGTCCCCAATCTATCCCCAAATGAAGATATAGGGAAAAATAATTAACAGTAGTTTATAGCTAAATTGTAATTAATTAGCAAAGAAATAAAATGGAATGCTGATGGATGATATTAGTATCATTAATGTTATTTAGAATGCTATGATTGTTACGAGAGTGGAAAAAGTTAATGTTATCAATTTAAGAACATACACAAAACAAACCATCCAATTATACAAATGCGTATAGCCATGCAATGTATTTTAGATCGTCAGTGTATGTTCGTAGTAAAATCCGATAGAGGAAGAGTTTGGCAGCTTCGCGGGAAAAGGAATTTTGTAAGTCAATTTACTGGATGCGTCTCTTCCATTCTTATAACGTTACGCCTTTGCGGAAAGTACAATAATAAAGTACGATACAGCATGTTAAGGAAACCTTTTCTTCCCTAACTTGCTTTCTCTATGGCGTATTTCACAATATGCTGGGTGTTGCTTTGGTGTAAATATTACTTGCAAGAAAACAACGTCTATAATAGTAACACAAAAAGTTGAAGATTACTTAATAATAATTTTTCTAAAATATCCAATGGTAAAGATGATCGAAAAAATGAGACTTAATTCTTAATTCAAAATATAGAAGTAAACTTTGAAACTACAATTTTATCTTATTGGAAATCTTTAACTAAAAACTCAAAATTGGACTAAAAAATCAATTCTTTTAAGTTCTTCAAACTAAAAAATAATATCACTAGTATCATAATATATGCGATTTTAATTGCTCATATGTTTTCAATATAATTTCAAAGTAAATTTAAATGATTTAATTGTATAATTAGTCTATTAAAATACTATTAGCTGAAATGAATTAAAGTTAATATTCAGTTCTGCAGATAGATTAGAAAACTAGTCATTTTTCAACGATGTAATAATTAATTTAACTTTGCAGGTTTATTACAGTTTACTTGAAACCCTATTGGTTTAGTATGATCTTTTAACATTGTTAATCAAATTCCCTTGAATTTGAAATATATTTCTACATCTATATTCGAAGTAGAGCATTCCTGTAAGAACAAAAAAATAGGATAGAAATTATAGAATACTTCTTCCTATGTATCTATTTTGTATCCTGTGTCTCTCCTTTCCTTTCATTAAAAATTGACATTTTACAGACTTTACTGGTATCTAAGTTTATTTGTTCTTTTAGCTACTGTGTATATGCCATTCTACGTGTCAAATGAAACTAATTTCGAGTCTCTAAATAAACTGAATTGTTTGAGTTCATCATTGCTGCCGCATATTAAAAAGTTATACAAAACTATTGACATATTTGCAGCAAACAACTACAGAGAGTATTTCTTCACAATAATTCAACGTTCATAAATAACCGTTTTAAATAATTACATTTTAGCGCTTATACTATTGTGCCTATACATTATTCCTATATTATCTCAGACTTATGAATGTAAAACTTCGTCTATATCTATGTACTAGATTTGGTTTGATTGAGTATCAACTCTCTAAACATCCAAAAATGCAGGTACCCTAAATTCCAAAGATCATTCTTTGCACATTCTTGTATAGTATTTGTAGGATAGATAATTTTAAACGACTATTAACCGTGTACTTTGTTCGTTATCGCTTGAATTTTTAAGACTTGAAGATGGACGTTTTAAGTTTGAATTATGAATAATTAATCTCAGTTATTATGTAGATTAAAATAAATAAGTTTTTCTAGAATTATTACCTAATAATTCTAGAAAAATTATTACCTAATAATGTATTCCTACATGTATTTTTATACCTCGTGAAATTTTTAGAGAGAGACGGTATACAGATTTAAGGGTTATACAAAAATCGTAGAAAATGTGAACATTATAAATATTTTAATTTCTATTTCAGTACTGGAGCCTTATTGTTTTTTATTAATAATACTGTAAAATTGCATTAACATGAAAATAAATAAGTCCAGATACGTGTTTTATTGAAATACTTGTATGTTTCACAAAAATATATAAAAGTGCACACTAGCCATGAACTATGATCGTTGGTTGGCGTCTACATTAAATTGAAATTATAGTAAAACTTTATTGCCTACATTAAAATAAATATAGCACATATAACATTTATTATAATTTATTATGAATTAATGATTCATAAAACATATCGCAATAGCTAACAAAATGTATGAAATACATTACATATAATACTATAATGATAAAAACATAATTTGCCCTCTTTAAAATATACAAAACCTTCGCCACGTAAGCAATATAATATAATGTTTTGGTCTAGGATTAAAATTGCAGTATTTATTTCGATCTCTTTTATAATTGATAACCATAATGGTGGAGGAATAAACTCCTTTTTTACTGGAAATAGGGGCCAAGGGAGGTTTAAATTAAAGAAAAAGTGGTTCGTATTGTCTTATAGTAACTGAACAAATATCGTGGATTTAGTGCAGGCTTACACACAGTAAAGCCGTGCAAAAGACTTATGGCAAATATTAAAGATACATATTTGCCCAATTAAGATTAGGTTTCTGTTCTCCAACCTGTAAGGTCTCATTTTCCGATTCGAAGTCTTATAACAGTGTTAAAAAATTTAAATAATTGGTAAATTTAAAGTCTAACAGGTCTGACGTAAGACTACGATATATTTTATGACACATTAAAGGCTTTTAAATAGTTTTTGAATTAATATAAACAGTGTTTCAAGTTAAATTTTGGAACACAGGTTTTATGGTTTTCCGGTTCTAAGCCTTATATCAGAGTTAAGAAATTTAAATAGTTGATAAAATTTAAGATTGAAGTCTATCAGGTCTGATATAAGATTACGATATATTATGAGATATTAAAGGCTTTCAAATAGTTAGTGAATTAATATACAGTCTTTCAAGTTAAAGTTTGGAACACACATTTATGGTTAAAATTGATGAGAGTGTTATAGTTAATTTGTTTTTAGTTTTTTTAGGCTCCTTACAACTGTTATCTCAAAGTTTTTAAAGTTTTTATCACAAATACCCACAAAGTAAAAGATCGACTCATATTTATTCCGGGTACACAAAGAACAAGCGTGAATTTTATTAGGAAACCAATGTTTGTAATTCAAATCGACCACGCCTGTCCGCGCCTATACTGCCCACGACATAATATTCACGTCATAACAATCTTTCAGGAATGTCTTATCTCCAAGGTCAAGTTTGATTGTTAAATAACGTTGGTGATAGACAGACGTACACGCACGCCCTGTACGTTCCACTCGCCAGTCTGTTCGCATCGCCCCATCCACTCTAGTCAACTGGCCCACCAACTCAACGCTGTCATCAACATTTAAATTGACCTCGTTCCACACTTACTTCCAAAGCTCTTTCAATCCCTGAAGCAGAGTACTTGTTTAGTACAATCTCCTGTGCTAATATATAAGGTAAACGATTTCGCGTCATACTCCAGATTCTTCCTAGATAATTTAGATTTAATTGAAGGGTAAAGTAGTATAATCTTTCCGAGCCAGCTTCGATGAAAAGTGTGTAATTTGGTGTGTTAAAGGGCAGTCTACAAAGTTTTTTTCAAAAACATTCTTTGAATTCCATCGCATACTATAGTTCTGGGGATTACGTCGAATACACTGTATCCTCATAGTTGAAAGCAAATAACAAGCACAAAATTTGATGTAAATAGTATTTGGAATCTTACGTATAAGCAGAGGGTTATAATATCATACACACACATATAATAGTTGTAAAATCATATAAAAAATATATATCCGCTTGTCACAAAATAATCGTCATCTGACGTATGGAATGAAACACAACAAACACCCTGAAGTATGGTGAGAAAACACAAGCACACATACCCGCACACACACGCGCGCGCTCGCGCAATCACCTCTGTCAATTTGTCCATGATTTTTGTTAATGCACATCACTGGAACAATATTGTTGCAGGATCTGGTTGCTACTTTTTCTTTACGAAGCCCAGCTGTTACAGCACCTGCCTCGGCACACTGTTGATGTGACGAAAACGGTTTGGGCCAATGTTTACTCCTCCACGCCAGCGAGACACCACCACCATTACGTTAGTGGCTTTCATTGTCTGCAACAAACAACAAAACGATATAACGTAATATAAGAGTGGATTCTTGATTATTAGGCCTAGTTAGTAATATTCTTGTTCAATTCATGTCAAAAAATTTCTAACACAATTTTAATCTCAAGATACTTTGGTCTAGCTATGGACATATATATTTGTTTGTGTTTAATCTTACGTATGATGAGTTTTTGACACGTTGAGAATTCTAATCCACAACACTATTCTTTTTTTGTAACATATAGAGGTGAATAACTGTGGAAAAATATTGATCCTTTCAGCTTATCCGTGTTATCCATGACCTCCACACAGTACTCTTCAGCTAGCTGAGAGGCTGTGCTTATCGCTCCTGGTCAAACAGAGAGCTGCTAATGAGGAGGAGTTCTGCATGCCTAGTGAGTGCTATGTAACATGTACTCGTATATATAGAAACCCGAAGTCAATGCATGTATTTCTTTAAATGTTACATGTTAAATGTTTTCTTACTTGACTTGCTCCACCGAGGTTATAAGGACCGTATGAGCCTGAAATATGCTTTTACGATCGATGACAGCCTTATCGTGTAGGAATTTTAAAATCTTTAGGTGTTCCTGGTTTTTTATCTGATCTGATCTAAGTGGCCTATATCTTGCTAAAAATCGCAGAAATTACTACTTAAAAATGTATTTTGGAGAAACTCCCTTATTGCTTCCACCCACTGGTATATGATGCTCCCACCAATGTTGTCCCTAATACATATGCTACATCATACTAAATTAAATTTATTATACTATTTAATAAATAATACTGTGCAATATAGCTTTAGATTAATGAGACTACTATAGTGTATGTAGTAGATTATGTATATTATAATAATAGGTTTACTCCTATCTAAATTGGGAAATCTTTATATTATATTTTAGGTATTTTTCAAAACATCTACGACCATACAAAAATACAATGCCTGAATGTATTTTTATACGAAATTAAAAAAAAACATCATATTATTCAGAATCTCGTTTTAAATTTTGATAAACATATAATTCTCATGTATAATTGTTTTAGCATAATATTAGTATAATGTACTTTCAAAACAAAATCGTTAATCAACAATTAGGGCAAATCGTCTTGATGTAGCGAGTTTTAAAAGTAAGTTTGAAAATGTTAAAAACGAAGAGAGCAGAATGAACATAACTTACTATTGCACATATTTTTGATTGAGGTTTGGACTTTTATTGTTACTATAGTTCTTATAGACTCGCTAATTATTATTAGTTGGCAGTTCTGGTTTTAGTTTTTCTTTTGTATTACATGTCATATGATACATTAGAGTACATTATTGTATTTAATTAACAATCAAATGTATTTTAGATAAACCATTTATAATCTTGTACGGTTATTTTTTAATTGGTTTAGTTATATGTTTTAATCATTTTTGCATGTTTTATTGTAATTTACAATAATTTCTAACTTTAATAAATACATTCAAACTATTTTTTAGTGGAAAATTTCATTAAACAACTGTAACCGTGCATTAGCATATATAAAAAAAATATTGTAAACAAATTTAAATAGACATTTGCTTGTGCATACTAAACAATATGAGAATACATATGGTTCCTTACTTGTCTTTGTTTGTTTTCCACTATAAGGTAGAATAGTAGGTAAACTGATTCCTTAAACAAATAAGCGGTCTTCTCTTCACGCACAACGGAATATTAACAGCGCACTAGCACTACTCGTAAGTCTTTAACTACTTGCACGTGAAATTGAGAGAGGGGATTTTGAGTGTGAAGGGGAAGGTTTTGGATGTGGCCGAATTTTTCCATCTTAATCCGAGTATTAACGAAAACATTAGATAGTGGTTATGGGAGCTAGTAACTCTATACCTCCAGTTTAACGCACTTATTATTATGTTCATAAAAGTATTTTAGTTTCATGAGATCGTTCATTGGGGGGGGGGGTAATAACTTGACAATGGTTTTACAATTTAGAATCATACGAATTAAATTTAAATATATTTAATTTTTTTGAGAAAAATTTTCTTACGAAAATATTAATCTTGGTGGTGTAGTAGAACCTGAATCCCAGCCCTTTTTAAGGACATTAGATCCCTAGAAGAAAACATTATAATGGCTTAACAAATTTACTACCTAAATATTTTTTATTAATAATCGTTATGTGTTAACGATTCACTAGCCTTCACATGATATATTTGTAATAACACTAGAGAAAGTGAGATTTGGAACTGATAAAGATAGGGAAAGGAGAGATATATAGCACATACAAACGTTTAAAACTTAAGGTTTATAATCCAAAACCTAGGTTGATTAATTCATTAAAAGTTTCGATAAAAAATAAAAACAAAAATATTTTGACATTTGAAACATTGAAAATGAAATAAATATAAGTATTAAAAGAATAATTAAAGAAAATGACGTAAGGAAGTTATCTGAAGAACATAAACATGATATAATTCTTCCTTTACTAACTTTTAAAAAGAGAATTGTAATATAATTTATAGCTGAGGAAAGATAAGGTTTTCTCTGTTCCTCATATATATTGTATAACGATAATTCAAAACCTTATACTATTCTGTATGACTGTGTGCGTGTACGGTTATAAACAAGTTTGTAATTGTATTCAATATAAATTTATTGTACACCATTAATATTTCAATAACAGTAACATTAAACAAATTCTACATAAATTAAATCAAATTATACGCAAAAATAATATCACTACTGAAAGTGCTAATTTCTACGTTTCAAAGAGATAAAAAACGTTAGTTCCACAAAAAATTCCATGTTGCTACCAACTAAGCAGCACATCCCGTACAACCGCCCTCCATCCCCTACACACTGACTCCAAGCTTCTGTGGTTATGGGGGTACTCTAGACGACGGTAGTTGTCTATAATGGATGGACCTGAATAGTATATCTTTATCATTATTGATGCATTTTTGAATATGTTTTAAAAGGTTGTGAGATATGGTGTTTATCTTTCAAATGCAATTTTTCACTACATAAGTTTAAAAACAGATTTACTTTAATCTGGCAATGAACATGAAAATTAAATGCCATTATACGTATAACCAGAACTTTTGTTTAAACAAGTATATATAATTCGGTATACTACTTAGCCACCTATCTCTACAGAATAGAGGTAAAAGATATCTGGTCGGGATTCATTTTTTGATTTCCTTAATTGGAAGAAATGTGTATGCCAGAAAAACATATAAGTCAGCAATAGGTAACTGTTATGCTATATTTAAAATAGTGTAAGAGATATTAAGTCACATTAAACGTTATTTAAATTGAAATTATGTATTACATTACAATATAGAGATACTTTCAAAGGTGCATAATTACAAATAATAATGTTGAGGTGCATTATAGGCAATAGCATTGATCTTGGTAAATTAGACTGAGAGGGCTGTTACGATATTAGTATTAGTCTTAACATTAATACAAATCCTCATAAATCAATTAATACAGCCAAAATGAGTATACAGATTTCTGGAATTTTTACATAAGTGCCATAATATGAGTTCATCAGTGTGCTTTGCGTACGGAAAAGTAAAAATTAAATGAAACGAAAAATGTCTTTATTGGAGGCGAAGTTAGGACTATAAAGTCCTCTCTACCACTTAACCTCGACTGAACTACTGACTGAACTGGACAATATATTGAATGTCAGTGGGATTTTGTGAACCTAGCAAAGGCTTTTAGTCCTGTAAATTACGAAACCCTTCCAAAAAAACTGATCCTTTATGAGTGCGTAGCCCAACCCTTGAACACCCTATCTAGACAATAGACTGGGGTAATCATCTCCTTGGATATATTCTCGGTCCTCTCTAACGAAGAGTATTGCCTTCGGACAGTAATTTCACTTTAACTACTAATAGTAGAATTGAATATTATTACTTTTAGTTCAATTGCTTGATTCTGATCCAAACTGGAAAGGGTATGTAAATATCCTAAATTTCTAGACCCATTTCTAAGTTTTCTAAATTTAACGGTAGTGACAAACAAGTTTAGCTTGGTTATTTCTGCGTTTAGACAAATAAAGAAAACAATCTACAAAGAATAAATTCGATAAAACGAAAAAGGAAACTGTATTTCGTACTTTTCAACAGTACTGCAACTTTTATAGTAAATAACTCTGTAACTTAAGATCAACACTAAGTTTTTATACAAGGTAAATACAATATGTAGCGTTCGTAAAGCTATATTGGCTAATTTTTTCATTCAAAATTACATTAAATGATAATTTTGGGAATAGATACACAATAATGAAAATTTAGAAATGCCCAAGTATTTTACGGAACGTTTATCTTAGTGCTTGAAGTTATAAACAATTCGATAAAATTTCGTTTCCCTTGAAAGACAAAGAACTGAACTAGCTTCGTGTAGAAAGAAACTTGGCACTGATATAACATTAATTTTAAGAAACGAAAAAACAAACTTTCTTTGTAGAAGTCGTGTATTTTAATCTCGATTCCTTACAGTTTGGAAGTCTATGGCTTTACTCTTTCTTATCTCACATTCTTTCATTTTCTGTTATAAAATTGAGTTGAGTACTGTTATTACTATCAATATTATAAATAAAAGAGTTTGCGAAGAGTCGGCATGTTGAATACCCAATAACGTAAATCTTAATTGATAGATTTACACAAAATATTATCACGTACAACGCTCAAATATAAAAATCTATAAAAACCTTTTTTTATCCAAAATACCGCCCATTAAAACTGATAAGAAATAATTAAAAGAACAAGTTAACATGACCTTAATTGTAAATTTTGAACACTTATACAGCTGATTGAGTCGTTGCCAGTGCCGTAGAATTTTCTATTTGTATAACAAAAAGCCAGCTGTTGCAGTGTTCAGCAAATAGCAACTTAAGAAACATTAAAATAGAAGTTTTATTGAACTTTTTTCTACAGACGACGGGGTGACGAATTTGTTTATTTTATTCTGGATATTATGTAACTAAACATGGTTATCACAGGAATGTATTTATGATAAAATTGTATTCCTTTATTATTGTGTAATAAAATATTTAAAGTACAAATAAAAATATACCACTTATCAACATTATTCAAATAACCGCTCGTTCCGAGATTAACATTTTAGAAAACACGAGCTAGCGCTGCGAGTCCGTGACATTGCAAATGTACCCAATGTGCAGTGTTTTATGTAACATATAGAACATTATAGCAACCAGATCGAGCTATTCTCTCTGATGGCATAATCCAGAAACCACCAAGCACAGGTGATGGTAATTGTAATGGAAAATACGATACTAGTCAGATAAGTGATAATATCGTGTAAGGAAGTAGTGAACTCAAAATTGTAAACATTTAAATACGTGGTGTTGTATCAGGTTTACTCATACTTATACTTCTTAAGGAACGGTGATAGTTAAAACTAAGGCAGGAATTCGGTTGGCCGAAAAGTATTCATGTCCATTCCGTACTTTCTTTTCTATTTAATTGTGTATGTCCACGTAGATTAGTCCGCATTTCGAATCGTAAGACGTGCAGAGGACAAATGTATAGCATCAATGTTCTACTGTAACGTAAGGAAGTTAAAAATCTGTGACTTTAAACACTTATACAATAAGAATAATACAATCACTGAAAGTAGATTTTTCTCTTCTGAAGTAGGTTTATCAGACTTAGCAAATATATTTTGTATAGTAAATTTGTATATATTTTCATGATAATAGCATAAACTCAACTATAATACTGAAAATACATTAAATCTGAAAGTATGTTCTAATGGCCTTACGTAGACGCTTTTAGACCGAACTAGGCTTTTGTCCAAAAAGTTCAATGACATATAATTTATTGATTGTGAGAAGAAGTTGGAAATACGTATAATTATGTCGAACCACACGAGCTCATACATGGGCAAATTCTAAAGAGCCTCACATTATAATGGAAATCCATCATCCTCCATCATACATGTGTTCACTAATATAATTCTAGATTGCAATAGTTCACAATCCGCACTCTGCCCTAATTATTGTGTTATTAAATCATATAGCTATTCTATCTAAGGTCGTACAATGTTGCTGGAAGATCGGATTAATTAATTGGTACTTATATAAACCGTTTTACTCTCTGACTTATGTTCTAATAAATCTGAAATGGGTCAAAATAGTGAAGTATGTTTCAGTAATGTGTAATTGTCTCAGAAGTGCTCGCAACTAAATTTAAAAAAGATATGCTTATTTTATTATTGTTATTTAAGAGGAAACCGTGTATCCAGCCGAGTTCAACGGCTAGTTACATATAAAATCAAAGTATTTATGTTTAAGAGGCTAAGTCATCATATAAATTTTGGTTTCCTTGCCACGTAAAAAGACTTTCATTCAAAACTAACAACAAAAATTCCGGGGAAAAAAATGGCCACTAGACCTCGCTACCGATATGAGTATGTTCCATACCCCGAACACTATGTTGTTAAGGAAACCCCCCTCCACATAAGCTTTATGGGTTCGCCACTGATCGTGTGGCAAGGTATCTTGGGAAACATTTCTTCTGTAAACATAATTTTTCTTGTAAATTCATTTCAAGAAATCCATAGACAAGAGTGATTGTGCATGTCTAACCAGAATTTGGCTAAACATATTGACGCCAGTAAATCGGGACACTAATACAATTCCTCTTTTGTCTGTTGGGAGGATTTAGAGATTTCTTTTCTTTATGTCTATCATATATCCGCAGGACATCTTAAGAATAAAATTAAGAATATATTTGAAATTTTGCAAGCAATATTCCTACCTCATATGTAACAAGACAAGACCAAAGTACCCGTGTATACGTGAGTTATCCACCACAAATAACGTCAATGGAGCTTAAACAACACATAACTGCTGCCAATGTCGCAGTGAGGCGGATACGGCTGTTATCGCACGATAACCGAGTGAATTAATGACGAGCGTGGCTGCTCCTTAGATGGGTAAACGTTGAGCAATCCTGTCCCTGCAAGAAGTAACCGCCTGCCCGGCAATTGGTTGTGGTTGATCCCCGGTCTCTTGGGACTAAATTCGCCTGGTGAAACAAAGTATCCTTTTTACCGAAAAAAACTAAATTTTAATTTTCATCCAATTTTAGAGCATTTTAATTTTTTTTTTTACTTTATTTTGGATTTCTAAATAATATTGGTTATATAAATTAAGATACGATAAGATCAGATCATCTTTATACATAACTTCAGGGCTCAAATGTTTTAATGTCAAATTCGCAGTGTTATTCTTGATCAACCTACTGCACAACTTGGCACTCAGGCAGACTAAGTAAAGCTGTTCAATATGCATAACTACTACAAGGTAATTGGGATCTGTTCCAAACCGTTTCTTTTACTTTCCTTTGTTGCATTGCTACAGTTACATATTATTATTATCGTGTAATAGCAAAATTTTGTTAATTTTTACATTCTTAACTCGTCAAAAACAGAATAGTGAAAGACTTTAATAGTTTCCTAAGTTCTATTATGTTATTTCATACACAAAAATCAAGTCATGTATAATCAATAATTTATATTTTTATGTCTTTCTATAATGTTTTATCTGTACCAGAATCGTATATAATATACGTGAGGGTAAGATTATCTCGAGCACAAACCGTGATAATAAACATCAGACCGCAGGCTGTGTTCAAGTAAACTAAGATATTATTCTCTTATCATGTGCTAACATACAGGGAACATTTAGAATTAGATTTTTATTTTTACAAGACAAGTAACACTCTATTTATAGCTTCGTGTCTACACATATTTAACATTCTGTTTATATCCATAACATGAGTTATTAAGTTATGTAAAACGTTTTTCTGGAATTTGGAATGGAGTTTTAGAAAACAAATGAATTTATAACTTTTAATATCAAAATCTTAATATTTTAATTCCTCTTGAAAAACTTCTCGTAAAAGAACAATTTTATTGACACACATTTTATAGTGGGAAATAAAAGTTTCGAATTTAATGTTAGATAAAAAACGGACATTTCAAACAATACATGTTTTATATCAGGTCCTCATTTCTGCAACCAGCTCAAATTTCAGTATAAAATTATAAATATTCAGAGGCTTCTTTATCGAAAGAGAGACACTGCCATTAAGACTCTCTGAGTTTTTAAATGAAGTTTAAGAAACGTATTTCTCAAGTCAAGTTTAAGAAATAATACCACTACGTCACTTTACCGAGAGTTAATATTATTCCGTATGATAAGACTGCGAGACGCCATAACTCGATAACTCACAGAATATAGGATACTAGAGGGCACCGAATCGTTTGTTGATCTGAGGACTTGTGTGTAACACAAAGCTCTGGTATTATTTGTTTAATATTAGGTCAGTTATCTACCTAAGAAAGAGATCAGATTGCAATAAATCTCGGAACGTAGTTTTGATGAATTATTTATCATTGGACGATGACAACTCTCTTGAAAAATAGCATTGTTAATTAAGTATAGAAAATGTATTCAAAACATAAAATCTTATAATTAAAGCAAAAGCTTAAATAGCTTTCCATAAAAAAATTTACAACTGAAAAAATAAAGCAAGGTTCTGAATTACAATCACATCTTGTACTTTTAATCACTTAACAATACTAAATGTCCGGAAAAATCCTGCTTCCTTTGCAATCATTCCTTGACTAATTACAAACTGCAAACAAAGGACTTTTAAATTAGTATTAATTTATTACTTAGATGAGCTTATTTTTAAATTATATCCCTTTAATTTAAATGCTGCTTCGGCTTACTAGATTCAGATTGAATAGCTCAAAACCAATAAATACAATTGTGTATTCCTGCTCAAACTTAAAAATTGCTCAAATATACAAAGCTAAAGAAAGAGCAGGTACGAGGTTGGTCTATTTTTTGCAGTCAGAAAGAACAGTTGAACCCAAGCCACCGAGTCTCGTGTCCAGGCACAGAACACGGCAGGTGGACATTCTGTGCGACATTTAAACACTTGTAATAAAAATAATTTCATACAAAATCCTTTAAACTTGCCCTCCTTTGTCTATACAATCTCCACTATGTCTTCCGTTATAACGGTTAACTTGTGTATACGCAGTGGATCTGTGGCTTAGGTGAGTTTGGGCTCAAGTGTCTGTAGTCCTAAAAATAATTGCTAGATCTTGTAATTTCACTGCAGAGAGCCAGAATTGGAAATCAACTGAGTTCTACATACCAAGTACTGAACCGTTACATGCAAAGATTGTGAATCCATTACTCAAATGACTTTGTCGCAAAGAGATCGGATACTTTTTTGGGACCAGTTAGTGACTTTGTCACAAAGAGATCAAAAACCCTTTTGGGATCCTACTCGAATGAATGTGTCACAAAGAGATCGGTTACAATTTTGGGAACTGTTACTCGTGTGACTTTGATGAAACCGCGTTTCGTAAACGGTTTTTCGCAAACAAAACTATGAGCGCAAGCTCTTGTCAATTTTTGCATAGTAACTTGTTTCGGCCTCTATTCGCCTCTCCTCCAGACAAAGAGTCTTTTTAAAGCAGTAGGTTTCATCTGCAACACATGTCTACCTTAGAACAGAATGGAGATGGTAAATAATATCAATTCCTAATTAAGAATATCATCCATATAAGTTTCCTTACATGATGGGGAAAGATGTTATTTGCTAATTAATGATCTTCATATTAAATTTATTATAAAGTTTTTAGAATGACAATCAATTTGTACTCATGAACTGGAAAATATGAAGGTAGTATTTAATAGACTTATATTTCCTCGTCGTCTTTGTCAAAGTTGATACTTTTTAAAATTAATTGAAGTGCATAACCTTAACTATTTTCAAAACTACGTACTTTTATCAATGTTTAATGCATTATAGCTTCACACTTTTCGTGTATCTTTGAGAATTTATTTTTGCCAAACAATAAAAAACACACGGAAGCGAATGTTGTGTTTGCTTGAGCGAAACAGAAACATCGACTGTAATTTCCTGAACATCGAAAGTTGGTAGGAAAAGTGATACTGTTTTTCGATACATTCTTTTAGTTTCCAACATTACACTTCTTCACGCACAATAATGGTGGATAATAATAACTCTTAAACGTTAAATAGCCGGAAATGCAGTTTCTTTAAATCCATAAAACATATTATATTATTAACTACAAAATTTGTAAAAAAATACTGCTTGTTCAATGTTAATAACTTTTTGTCTATAATTTTTAGATATTAAATTATAGGAAGGCTTCCTAATCAGTACAAATTATATTTAATATCCTCTCATTCCACGTGTTTCATATTGCGTTATTTATCATCCTAAATTTAGATTATATTCCTTAAATACAGAAGAAATACTCAAACCCAAAAACCAATTGCTGTTTAATGAGTTATAACTGGAGAAAGTTATGTAAGAAAAAGTAACAGTAAAAACAATTTTAGTTTATGTAGGAGGTTGTCTAATTTGAACTTGATGTAAAGCTATCTTGGGGTTTCCTATTATTTTACTCAATAAATCATTATAAAATGTACAAATTAATATACATTAAATGTTAAGTATACATTACCGGGGTTAAATTATGACAGCAATCATACTAAATTTTACATAACTTCCATCCTGAAGTAACTCAGTGTAAATAAATTATTTCTTTGCATATATATATATATATATATATATATATATATATATATATATATATATATATATATATATATATATGAAAGCAAACATCCTAAATTTAATATGATACTAATGATTTTTGTGAATCATTATTAATAAGTAATTTAAATTACATTTCTGTTATATATAAAAACAAAAAAATATAATATGATAAAAAGCATACTATCTAATAAAGATTTACATTCTGAACTAATGTAGACTAATGATATTTGTAAACCCGTAATAATAAGAAATACTAACTATGTTAAATATACAGGGTGATTCATGAAGTTCTCCCCCCACTTCTACAGTACATTGTACTAGTAAAAATAATGAAAAAATGTTATATAAACATAGGTCCGAAAACGCTTCGTTAGCGAGTTACAGCTAGCGAAAGATTTCGCCTGAATTCCTGGGTAAAGAGTAAAATAAAGCCATACTGAACTTTTGGAAAGGTTAATTAAGTACGAAATATCGTGGATTCTTATGTATTTTTACCTGATAAAGCTAATAAAATAGTTTTCAGAACTGTACCTGTAGTAGTTTTTGAGGGATTCAGGGTTAAATGCAAAAAATTGGGGCACGAAACAATGTTTTTTAAGTTTGATGTACAATAACTTTGTTAAATTGGTAATAAATACATAAAATCAACAAACATTAATTGTAGAGAATTTAATTCTGAGAAAATTGATATAATCAAAGTCTGAAATAAAACAGAAATAAGTACCAACAAATCGATTTTATTCAGTATAATACATTACTAGCTGTAAAGAAATACCGTACGGTATTTAGTTAAATTAAACAAAAACAGAATGTTTGTTCCTTAATGATGAGATAAATTGAGAAAATAAGATTAACTGTTAAATAATACACAAACGTGCTGCAAAATGTATTGATAATGATGGCCTCATTTTCGAACATCTATTATAAAAAGGTGCGTACGGTTGGCCCAACCTGATTAATTTTGCTTAAAACTTCTTAGGTCTTATGCCCACTGCGAATGTAAACACACGATGGAAGAGACTTCCTGCCTCTCCAGTTCTAAACGATGGTTCACTTAGGCTCACCAACCATATCAGAGCGGACAACTGTCATAGTAGACTATCAGTTGAAACAGTATTAGTTTATTTTTCGAAACTAGAGGATTATTATTGAGGATGAGTTTCTCTTGAGAGTAACATTGAGTGTAATCAAACGATGTCAAGTTGTAGCCAATCGATACATCTCTATCTCTAAGCCGAAACACCATTAATATTCCACATGTCACAGACACACTACCAATATCATTGTTGCCTGCAGACAAACTGTTTGGCGGAATACATGCCAATTGTTATCAATGACGGATAAATTATACATTTTATAAATTAAAAGGCATTGTACGTTTTACAGTCATTGTAAGTATAACACTATACCTGTGTAAAATATAAAGGGGGAAAACAACAAAATGCCCACTTTCCTTTCAAATTATGGACAAAGTTTAGATAAAATATATATGTAACATAAATGCTGAATTCAAGTACCTAGTGTTACGTGAAAAACTAGCTGAAACTTTGAATATTAATGAGTGTCAACAAAGGGCAATGGTTCTTGATATTGCGCAGATGGTGAGTGATAATAATTGTGCAGTTTTAAAGAATGAACTTTTATATGTCTCTATTATCTAAACAGTTTTAAATTTCTACCTTTTGCTATGTTATTAAAAGTGTACTTAAACTAGTTAAGTGCCACGAGCCAGCGTTAAAGACATGGCTTAACTGATCGGGTTTATTTTTGCGACATTTTGTTTTCTCAAATTATTGTTTAGCTTACGAAATGAAGTTCTAAGTAGATTGGATGAAACGGAAAAGTCATATAGTATTTCAGACTATAAAACTAGTCAGAATAATAGATAAGTTGTGTTTTTGAAAGTCATGCAGGTTCAGTGAATCAAATGTATATCTTGGAAGTATTTAAAAATTTGGAAAAAGGTTACAAATCATGTTTTGTCATTTGTAGCATGGTGTGGGTCAAGGCAGACAAATTCATCGGACCAACATGCGACTTACCCGAATTAAATACACAAGGAGAATCATTATCTTTATAAATGGCACGAAAAACAATTTTTAGGCTTTTAAAAAGTAAATTGGTTCACTGCTAATATAGTTTGTTACTGACGATTATTGTAATTAAATAACAATTACCTACTATTTTACTCACAATTCAATAAGCTTTTCATGTGGATGAGCTCGTCTGGTTCGAATTATATTTCTTACACCAATGTTGAGGCTGCGGTCAATAGAATCCGTAAAAATGTGTATATTTACGGGCCATTTTATTTACTCCGGTTATTGTAATGTTTTGCTCAAACTATAGAACCATAGATTTTGCCTTGTTTCCCGATAATGAAAATCAAGAAAAGAAAAAAAATATCTATGAAACATAATTTGTCAAAATAAAACGAAGATGGGTTATAAAAACAGTCGAAAGATTTAAAGTACAAGTCGATAGTAACTTTGTTTTTTATATTACCACGCACCAAGGCACTTTCGCAGTTATAAAATTATTAATAAGTCAGAACTATGCCGTTTTGTATAGTTTTTCTGCTTATAACCTGATTTGATGGGATTTTTATTTACTTTGTGTTTTGATTATTATATAAGCATATCAAAATAGACAAGATGGGAGTACGCCAAGCGAAATATCGCATAACAGGATTCTCTGAGGTTGGCACGCAAAAGTTCTTACCTATATGTCGTATAATTTTTTAGATAACCTGCGTGTATACAGACAATATATAAAGAAAGGTCAACCCCCTAGCAGATAAAAAGAGATTGCCCCAGCCTACTGAGTGATTATAATATAACATTAGGTTAAATCTAATAGACGGACATAACCTATCATAGAATTCTTTCTTGTTTACGAATAAATAAAATTAATGTCAAGATTGAAGAATTTACTTTTCTTAGATATCGTGAGGATAAGTAGACTACGTGTGTTACAATGTTTCGTTTTTAAATAAATATCCAATAACTTCCACTTGTGAAATAATCATAGCGTCTGATTGTACTCAAGTATGTTAATAACGTGGTTTATTCTGATTTTCGCATTGCTATTAAGCTTATTAGCCAAATCTCATACAGTAACACACACAATTATCAAAATTAATGTTGCCTACATAAAAATTAAACTTCGCTAATGCTCAGGCAATATAGTTAAAGCTTTAAGTGATTTTTTTATGATTTTACGTGTTAATTTAGGTTTTCAAATCCTCCAAGAAATACACTTCCTATATTTAACTCGTCAAGGATAAAGAACGTTATTTATACCTTATAATATTTCGTCATTAACACAACGGAAGACATACTTGCTGGGAGAATATGATGGATTATCCCAACTTATAACTTGGAATACTTTCTCGCCAAGCTGTTTACTTGTTTCTCCTTTGTTAACGCAAGTTGCGTTGTCAAAGCACGTTGCTTTTTTCCATCTATAATGTATTAATCTCACAGTATGAGCCACTTAATGACTGCTAGATGTTGAGCCTCTGGAATAGATTTTGATTGTGTTGGAATGAACAAAGGTACACGCGTCCGCTTTATTACACCATGTTGAGAACTAGAGTAAAATTAAACCAAACTATGGTTTGCGTATAACTGAACCATAACCATGGAGCAATATAATAATATAATACAATGAAAATGCAATTTTAATGAACTTTAGAGTTTTAATATTATACAAATAGCACTATCCGTAAGAGTGACAGTGCAATAATTTGAAACATCGCTTTAAGTTCATCGAATGGAATAACTGAAGATAAATTGAAATCGATTTGCTCTTACTGTAAGCAAACAAGACCAGCACAATTTAGCCTCGATCACCGTGGTGCATTTACCAATCAAAGTAACCTATTTTGATTTGCGTTGTTACTGTAAACTCCTCTATACAGTGATTCTGTCTTAGGGCTTAGTAAAATAGGGTTATTTTGTATACAAAATGCCTGAAACGCAAATTTCCTTACAATGGAAATAAATCGTATTTTTTTAGTAAGGTCCGAGATAATTTCTACCTCTCAAGAACAATGTTACACACAAATTAATGTTAACAAAACACACGTTTTATATTAGTTTGAATTTTTCACCTCAAATTTTCTTACTTTAAAACTCAGATATTGTGTAATAATTAATCTAATATTTTTCATCCTAATTTCAAAACTTTTTAAACTATATCTTTTACTTTTTTTAATTAATTAACTCCAAAGAAAATTTAAAAAATCTTTAATTCTTACTACAAATATAGAGCTCTTATGTAGTTAAAGTCGTATCTATTCACTTTAGGTACATGTATTTATGTGTTCTATTAATGCCAGGTAAGTAAGATAACTTATCAAAGTGATCAGCCCATAACACACATTATGTTGTTAACATTGAAAATGTTGAAAGTGTTAGGTCTTCAGATTCGCCACACAGCTCTTGCTTAATTTCCATTTTGATGCAATTTTTTACTTACCAGATCCGTTTTTATGTACGAAAATTTTTCTTATGAATAAGCGATGACCGGTTTCAAATAGAAATATTTTTGGATGTACAAAGAGGTTTAAACGTTTAGTTTTATATTACTTGCCCATTTATTATGAACTGAACATTATCAAACTCTACCCAGTTAATAAAGTAGGTTTTACAAATATTATGTGAACATTAAAGCTTCCTAACACTCGTAGAAACAAAAAATAAAATTTTTTTACAAATTTTTATTAAATTTTTAATCTCTCAACCATGGATACTGAAATAATTTGTACCTGATATGACTGCTTTCTGTTTGGAAAATATCATAGAGCTTTATCATATTAGATTATACATGCTTTCACTAGAAAGACCCTTTTTTATAAAACTGCCCGTAATTTCTAGTTAAACAGATTAAAAACGTTTTCCAATACTGGTATTGGAAATGTAAACTTCTTTTACCTAAGTTGCTTTATTCCAATATTTTCACCACGGTTATATAAACAGATTTCTATATATCAATGTTTCACCACTACTACTTAAGTAATTCTGAACAAATCTTAACAAAAATTCAGTCTACATAATTGAGAAATTTATGACAGACTGAGTGCTGAGGTGGGGTTTCATAGTGAAAACTATTTCTAAGCAGTAGCTATAGACACATCTTTGGAACTTATTGACCATAATTTGGCAATACTTCGGTGTGACAGGAGTATAAGGTCTAACCCATGTACTACCCAAAAGGCATAAGGATGCATGGCTTAATGAATAAGAAATTAGATCAAACTTCTGCTTCAGTATACTTAATTAGCAAAATTTCATCACCTGCGTAAGGAAATAGTACATTCAAACCCATTTCAGGATATTTCATTAGTATTTTTGAGTAGCCAAGAGGTCCTAAGAGAAAACTCGATTATCCAAAAACAGCCTTTCTAAATCAACGGGCTTAAGCAATTTAACTATTTATTTGTTAGACATAAACTGGTCCTACTGAGAGTATAGATTAAACAAAAAAGGTGGATAGTTTACTCCGTTACTTTTGTGACATTTACCAAAATTCGTTGTAAGACTAGAAATTACTATAAATGTAATATTGGGCACATCATAACCAAGAAACAGTTTTTTTATCTCTTTCGGGAGCAAAAAAAGTGGGCAGCCTCATCCTTATATTTTATTCTAATTAAACACTGCTTTGAAAATCTTAGCAACTGGTATAATAATACAATGTAACAATAATATTCATACTAATGAACTAAATATCATAGAACTTCATATAAGGAACCCGATATCTCGGTACCATAAAAACAATTAAGCTTTTCAACCTCAGTGGCGTTTCCTTTAAGCTTTAGCATCCAATTATTTGAGAGTTGATCGTACGCTGGGAATATCTTCCTATCAGTCAATCAACTTTACATTAACATATTTTTTTCATGTTCGTTTTTTAAGGAAATGTCTCCGACATCCTTTTATATTGCAAGACATTATGTGCAAAGTTCTTCAATACAGGTAGTATTATAATCACTTAAATAAATACGACACACACACACACACACACACACATATATATATATATATATATATATATATATATATGATGATATGGTGATATATGGTGTTATTGTTTATATCACTTATATTATCCAAACATGTTTAGTTAATATTGTTGATTAATACAATGGGTTGTAATAAGAAGTTTAATCACTTTCAGAACGTTACCAATAAATGCTTCAGTAATTTTGCTCTGTTCAGTTACGTACATTTTAATGGCACTAGTGGAGGGGAATAGTAGTGATTTAACATTTACTCATTTCATTCCTAATTTTGCCGATGGCCTGGAGATGCAAGCATATGTGCTACGTATATTCTTCTACCTTTCCAAATATTTTGATTGTGTAAATCAAGTGACATTGTTGCACGAGTTATTCATGGTCTGCCGCATGATTATATTTTAAAGACAGAAAGACAGGAGTGCGCACAGATTGCGGATGCTCAGGACAGAGGTCAAAATTCCTCATTAGTGTCCTTCAAGGATCAATCTTAGGCCAGTTCTTTTCCTTATTTACGTCAGGTAGAACTGATCAATTCATAATAGAAAAGTTATTCTATATGTCTTTGCTTCAGATCATAATGAAAACAGAGTTAACATCTTAAAATCATTCATTGAGTTTAACTCATGCATTGAGCATTTCTACAGAATCAATTTCAAAACTAACAGTTAAAAATCACGCGTCATGCATGTTTGCTTTCGACAGCAACAAAAGCAATAACTTACCGCAATGTTGGACTGCGTTCTTCTAAAAGAAACGTGATTCCACTAAGTTCTTTGAAATGGACCTAGATATAGGGCTGACATGGGACCATCACAATGAAAGCATTTGCTTTAATCCTTCGACGGAACGCGACGTACGCCGTACGTCTAGCGTTTACCGCTGAACTCGGCCCGCGACGTACGTTGTACGCATCGCGCAGTCCGGTCTTATAACGAATATATTTCGGTTATTTTCGGTGTAATACATTCGAGTTATACATCGTTGGAAAGAAGATGAAATGACCTATCGGTTTATCGATACCTATGTATCGAAAGCCGTTCAACATGTAGTTTATAGTAGATGAAAAACATCGATCAAGGAGGTCCGACTTTGTCTGCTGGCATGTTGATGTTATTGTTTGTGTTTAGCTGTTTTATTTGTTTGGTTATATTTACATACTATTTCATAATGTTACTTTTGAGTGTAATTGTAGCAATTATGTTGTTTGAAAGTGATTTTTCACTGTGGTTTAGGACAAATCTGATTGTGAGTTTATACTCTTATGTGCATCAGTGAAGTGAAACAGTTTTAGATTTAGTTTTTAATATTGGTTTGGATTATTGTTTAGGCCTAGGCCTGTTTTATTACTTTATTTCATAATTTATGATGGGTATACTTATATTTTAGCAATACAATACAAGTACAAGTTTTACAAGTATAGGCTTAACAGAAAATCATTCAATGTATGTATAGGTAATGTTTTCACAAAACTGTGAAAAACAAGAAATTAAGTGGACCACTTAGGGGGTGTTCAGTTGAAATTAAATAGTGCATTGAAGGGCTAAAGTTGCGGTTCTGTCCTGTTCAACATTTCAACACTTTGTTCTACGGATATATAGGGGAGAGCGGGGCAAGTTGATACGTGGGCAAGTTGATACAGATGTGACTGTGAGCTAACGCGCATGCGCAGGGTGGACATGAGTCAGTAGAGGCTGTTGTTTACCGAGACGCAGTGCCACACGGCGTCCAGCTGTCAACAGAGTACTCTACGTGTTTTTATTGTTGAAATTGTGTTTTCATGAGTAGAAAGTAATTGTTGGCTAGTGTGTTTGAGTTGGCGTACCAGCAAGAGGATAATATTCAGGAAGTTCACTGATAGCACAGTTAAACACCTGTTTCTTGGTAAGAATTCCATGATAGTTTCATATTTCTGGACTTTATATTTTAGAGACTTAAGTTAGACTTAAGAGACAATTGTTCAATGGGGCAAGTTGATACGCGTAGCTGGGGCAAATTGATACAGTGTATCAACGTACCCCAATTTTGTAAAAATTAGAGTTTCGTCTTTTCTTACAGAAACATGGTGCGGAATTATACCAGGAAGACAGATCGAGGGAAAGTCCCGGATGAGAGCTTTGAAAAAGCCTATGAAGCTGTCAAGACCAAAAACCATGTCTTTGCGGGAAGCAGCTGTAGCCTTTGAGATCGACAAAAATGACATTGCTTAGATTTATAAGAAAAAAAAGATGAATCGCAAGGTCAAACCGTTACAATGGGTTATGCAAAACCAAGACAAATTTTTCCAGACCAATTAGAATCTCAACTCGAAGAGTATATAATACACTCTTCAAAAATCTACTACGGACTTACACCACAAAACATCAAAGTTTTAGCTTACGAACTTGCTATGGCTAATAGGAATATCATTACATTACCTGATTCATGGATTAACCATAAAATGGCTACAAAGGACTGGTTTAGCTAATTTATGAAAAGACACCCTAGACTATCAATCAGGGAGCCTGAGGCTACGAGCCTTAGTCGCGCTACCAGTTTTAATAAAGTCAATGTTGATCTATTTTTTGACAATTTGAAGAGTACAAAATTGAACCTAAGGATATTTGGAATATTGACGAGACCGGTGTGCAAACAGTTCAGAGGCCAAACAAAATCGTAGCTCAGAAAGGAGTACGCCAAGTAGGGAAAGCTACGTCAGCAGAAAGGGGGCAGACTGTCACTATGGTATTGGCTGTCAGTGCCATCAGCAACTTAGTTCCTCCAATGTTCGTATTCCCAAGAGTATTCTTCAAGGATCACTTCATCATTAACGGGCCACCAGGATGTATTGGAACTTCCTACCCATCCGGATGGATCACATCTGAATCGTTTTTGACGTTCATTAAACATTTTCACGGCCACGTAAGATCTAGCAAGAGCAATCCCTGCTTGTTGGTTTTGGATAACCGTGAATCACACTTATCTATTGAAGTGCTCAACTTCTGCAAAGAAAATGGTATCGTCATGTTGTCTTTCCCCCCCCCCACACTTCCCACCGCCTGCAACCGCTTGACAGGTCAGTTTATGGGCCTTTCAAAAGATTTTACTTCGCTTCAGTCGACGACTGGATGGTCAACAATGCAGGGAAAACTGTAACAATCTACGACATTCCTGGCATGGTAAAGATGGCACTCCCTAGAGCAATAAATCCTACAAATATTATATCTGGATTTCAAGCAACAGGAATCGCGCCATACAACAGAGAAGTGTTTACTGAGGATGACTTCTTGTCCAGCGCAGTCACGGATAGAGAGATGACTTCACAAGACAGCACTGTCAAGACTTCTCAAGCTGGGACAAGCAACGCTGATGGTCTACACTCCAAAGTGAACCGAACTGAGACTACAACTGCAGTTCCTTCTACAAATAAGGATGTTTCTGTAGGCGTATTCACTGTAAGCCCTCAAGAAATCCGCCCCTACCCTAAAGCTGGACAGCGAAAAAAATATCAAAAAAGGGAGGAAATCTTTAAAATCCGCTATCCTTACTAGCACACCAGTTAAGGAGAGGCTGGAAGTGGAAGCCAAAAAAAGGAAGCTAAAATGGTAGCCAAGTCAGAAAACGCCAAAAAAAGACTTTTTAAAATGATAGAGAGTCAGACTAAGGAGAAGAACAAGGTGAAGAAACAGAAATGCGTCCCAAAGAATAAAATGAAGGTTGAATCAGAGTCGGAGGAAGAGAACGACGCCCTGTGCCTCATATGTTTGGAGCTATTCTCCGAATCCAAGCCAGGTCAGGACTGGATACAGTGCATTTCTTGCAAAAAATGGGCCCATATAGAATGTGGGAAAGACTGTAAAATGTACACTTGTATTCACTGTACATCTGACTTTGTAATCAGTGATTCTGAGTAGGTTATGAACACAATCTCATAAACTGTGTGTTTAAAATAGTTTAATAATATGTCTTACGTTACCTTTGTACTATATTCTGCTTAATACATTTTTTCGATTGTCTATTAAGTGATTATTTGCTACCTTAATGTCTATTAGCTTATTATTTATACACTTGTATCAACTTGCCTCTCGCTAGTATCAACTTGCCCCCATGTGGGGAACATTGATACACTTTAAAGCATTAACCAAATATTTTAATTTTGGGAGATATATATAGTTAATCAAAGCGTCAATACCATAGAAAAGTGCACAACTAATGGAAGTATAATATCAGTATTTTTCCAATTACAAAATAATTCAAACAAAAAATGTAAAACATAAAATCTGAAGTTTGTCTCAACATGCCCCGCTCTCCCCTATTATAAATGGTCTGATATGGTATGAATAAAGGGCAGCAGTTCCAAATAAAAACTTGAAAGAGCTCTTTCATCACAAATAGAACTATTAGAATTATTTTTAAATTAAACCCCAGAGTATCGTGCCATGATATCTATTGGGAGCTTGGATTTAGAGGGAAATTTTACTCTGCCTCTACATTTTCAAGGTTGTTCTGTCTGTCGGCACAAATGTGAGTTGGTACAAGGCAAGAATGTCCATCAGTACAGAACAAGAGACAGGAGAACTGTGGAAGGGAGCAACACAGAACGATAGTTTTTGAAATATCCCCGTCTCAAGTTGGTGTTAGAGTAATCAATAGGTTCCCTGATAATATCATACAACTCAATGATTCAACAAAATTCAAAGATCGTCTGTAACACTTTTTGGAGCAAGGCGTTTTACTATGTTGATCAATTTATAATGAGCTGCTGGGTTAAAAATTCATTACATTTTTAAAATAATTGAGTAACATGAAACTTTCCCCCCGCCGGATTCTGATATAGAAGAAGAATTGTACGTTTTTCACGAATATTGATAAAATATAATTTAAATAAATGAATTTTCGTAATATATTCTGTTGACGAATGCAATGGCATTGTTAATTGTTTCTACGTAACAAAAATTATTATTGTTACTATCATCAATATATGTACATTATTCTAGGGTTTAAATTAAGGTGAGGATTTTTACATAAAATTCAGTAATTTCTTTGTCATTAGAGTAAAAATATCGGTACTGTCAGATTATTTTTGAAGGTACAGTATATACTGTTTCTGTATCCAGACTAGAGTTGTGATAATCTTATAATCCTAGATTTTGTCTTTCTCCAGATGTATCGGATACAGTATTGTAAGGGACCAGCAATTTGTTCAGTTCTAGGTGGTTCATTTTTCTGTTTAACAATAGTTTGTTATGAACTACGGCAGATATGTATTATATTTGTGAAGCCTTGTGAAAAGTTCTTAATTTATTTTATAAACATTATTTATAAATTATAATTTATAAATATTCATATAATTAAAATTAATTTAAATATTATATGAAACATCATTTATCTAAAAAACAACATTAGTTATTGTTATGAATATTTATCATAAAAGTAATACCATTGGCGTTAACATGACATTCGCTGACCTCATTACGCTAGAAACATGTTAATACGTATTTCCTTTATTTAATTTAAAATGATTAAATACCACTCAGGGATTCACAGCAAACATGTTATCGACACGGTTTACTATTTTTAACAAGAACTGAAAGGCTGTCGAATGATTTCATTATACTTGACAAGTGAAAATGTAGTCTTGAAAATGAGGATATGTGTAATTAATTAATGATGCGGCGACAACTGCTAACACACTGTGCGCTGTCAATCGGTCCCCGGGGTTACTTATATTTCCTGCGGCCAGTCTAGTGTTGGGTGGTGTGTACAAATTGAGCTACAGCCTTGCGATGCCTGTAACTGAATAGTTGCCCTGAAGGAAATGTACATCACACTGCATCATCACTGCAAAGTAATGATACAGTGACAGAATCGCATGACTTTGTTTTTCCAAAACAATTGAGTAATTGCATATTTATATATAATTAGATTAATGTAAGTAAACCGCTATGCAGAAGTGCTGACAGAAAGAAACCAGGCACAAGCTGCACTGTCCAAATCACTTAGAGCTGGAAGATTTAATACATTATTAACGCTCCATTTGGGAATTGTTCCACAGAACATCGACTGTAAAAATCATCAGTTTTGTGGTGCAATGCGCGGATATTTAACGAATACTTTCAGGATTCCATTAGAGCATTAAATTATACAGTATTAATATAATATTTTAAGAAATCTTTTTTGTGAACTGGGTTATAATTAATTACGAGCCGTTAAATTTTAATTATACGAGCAATCTTGTAGGCACTACATTTATTTAGAGTTTTCACATGATATCTTTTACTGTATTTTATATATTTGTACTTTAATTGTGAAATTAACTAAGTAAACACTATGTATACACTAATTATATAACTATACCTATGCATATAATTGTTACTTAGAATAACTTGGTATTTTAATAGCAAACGATTTCTTTTCGTAACTTATGATGAGGTAAGTTGTCGTAGGTAAGCGTGGTATGGACTTATTTCTAAAATGTAAGTACGGATGGTCACAAAGACGTGATACGTCGTTATCTGATGGTTGACTGATAACACTATGAGTAGCCATTCCTTATACTCGCAGTGTGGGCTTCACAGTTATAACACAGAGGTGCTCAGTAGTCCAATATAACAAGTACAGTATTGGTGGACAAGTATAATGCATGGATTATAGAAACTCGTGCCGTGTACAGTGTGTCATAAGATATTTCTATGTAATCATTGTGGGTAGTTTTTTCATTCAATTGGCTAAATCCCCATCAAACAGATGGATGAGCTTAACAACTTGCGTAAAATTGGTATAGTAAGTTTTATTTTATTAATCTTGATATTAAATAATTTACAAATAAAAAGGTTTATAATATTTATATTTTATTTGTGTAAGGCCATTATCTTATTCAATTTCTGAGAAAACATCATCAGAACCACACAACTGAAATCAAAGTTGTTGTTACAGTGTAGTTTTCGTGTAAAGTTTGACAGGAATAAAACTCAATGATTATTGTGGATTTTTTCATTTTTTAATAAAATGTAAAAAAAATATACTTACATTCACACAAATCCGAAAGAGTATTTATTTTCTTAGCCAGAGCAACAACATAAAATCAACTGTGGTCCATAATTAAATTAGGGTGTGATTCCAAACGGCCGAAAATAACTCTTTTTGACCGCTGTATCTTCTCAGTCATACGTACGTAATACATTTCCTTCGTCGGTCACAAAGTGGCAACCGACGCACATGTACGACATTGTGTTATACAGTATATTAGTATTGCATGTTTTCATCTAGAGTCTCGATTACAATTTTTGGTGAAAATATCAAGATTTATTTTACGGGTTCCATTTAACGTGAAATAAAGCCACACAACACGGCGCAGCGCTCCAAGCGGTACGAGGTGGCAAACTGAGTGCAATCACTGGCTCTGATTGTGTGGACCTGAGCTATGTGTTTGTTTTGATTGGTTTTTCTACGATTTTCAAATGACTGGCCTATAATTCTATACCACGTATTGATTCACAAATAGTCAAGCAGTAGTAGTGTTGCCTTCCATAGCATTACTTCTCTTTAATACGTTAAGTTTATGTAGACGGAGATAATTGTTTTAAAATCTACACTGATAGAATAATTTCAATTGAGAGACACGTACCGTATGCATCCTTTCACTTGTAGTTAATCTATTTTTTACCCTTATAAAAAACTTAATTGGTCATGTCACCTTCTTTTCTATCCCCTATCATTTCCTAATTGTTGAGTATCCTTGTACATATAACAATCTTCCAGCTATGTTATTATATTTGGTTTATATTCTTATTTTGCTCCACGGCCAACTCACAGCCTTCTCGGCGTGTCGGTCGCTAAAGCATTAGTAATTTAAAAATAACTAAAATTATAAATTTTAACTTATATTATATGTAAGTATAGCTTAATTTATTACTAATTTTATATGTATTCAAAGGCCAAAATAATATTGAACATAATATTAAACTGAGAGAAACTATAAGTTCAATTTAAACATAAATTTTAATTTTAGTTCGTAAAACCAGGAAGGTTAGATGACGAAAATTATTGTTCCACAAATTGAATTCACATAAAAAATAATGTCCATCAGATCTTCCTCAATCATATTGTTTGAGAAATCGGTTTCGCCTTTCGTTGTACTTCAATTATTGTTTTCGTTCACTATTTTATCAATCTTATGTGTAAAATTTAGTTTGCATTACTCAAAAAATTAAAATCGCCACTTTTTAATCTGTATCTGCATATGATGGTTTTGATTACAGTAACCTTTAAAATATTTGTTGAATCCCTGTGCTTACATCTTGAGACTTTTCAGTGGGCTTAATCCTCCTTCCTTTTAATAATGAGAAATCGCGGAGAAAGTACTTTTAAATCTTGTGTGTGTGGTATAGAGTTTTTTTATAAACTTTTACTCTATTTTTCAGTTTTTTGTAAACACTATATAATTGTTAAAATATTAATGCAGAGACATTACTTAGGTTGATCACAAGAACCAGTTTCATCAGGAACCCACCAACAATGAAGCTTAATATGAAATAAACCGGAAATTGTAAATACTAGTTTTTTGCTGTAAGCCTAACCATTTAAGTGTATACAATTTGGCTACTAATAATAAATATCGTACTCTTTTGCCTCTATAATATTTACAATAGTATTTTAAAACGAAATAAACTCTAAGAAAAATAAAATAAATTACTACAAGTTTATATATGAGTTAAACAATTTTTTAAACCGTTGTAAATCGTAATCCAATAGACTAAGTCCGAAATACAGATATAATTATGATCAGTATGTAGCATTTTATAAGCAATTTGAAACTTTGCTTTAAGTTAAATGTTGAGAAAATTAGGATATACTGATAGTAGGAAGTAACATTAAGAAAACAGAATTTTTTTACGAATCTTCATCCATATATTTTTATTAAAACCACTATAACTAGTTTATTTGATAATAAAAAGTAAGATACCCCCATCCCCCTACCACATAATGCAGTTTGTGTTGTACTCACGTCAGCTTCTTAAACGACTAACTTGTGTTGCTTGGAACATGGCCAGTATAGAGCTATAAATAAAACGGAAAATGTTTTGATCTAAATCAACAGACAGGTTTGATAAACTCGTGGAGCTGGACAAATTTAATTCTTTCTGTATGTCAACACAATATCTTGAAAAAGAACTATAGACTTTAAATTGTGCAAACAGTTTCTTTTCAATATGAGGAAAACTATAACATTATCGCCTAAACAAACAATGTATTTTATTAAATACATAATATAAGAATTTTTAAAGCTCTAAGCTATATAATCATGTTACATTACCCCCCTGAACGCCTATGAGAAAATATAGTATCACAGTGAAGACACTTATTAACTTTCAGAAATCCAAAAATAAGCTACTATATTATATGGTTAGTCCTCTCAACGTCTCTAGATTTTAGCAGCACCTTTGTTGAAATTGGAAGGCTCACATATTTACAAATTCAAATTAAAATTAAACTATCAAAATACATTCAATGCAAATTTAACTGTGGAGTAAGGACATAAATCGA
Organism: Homalodisca vitripennis; assembly: GCF_021130785.1. Lineage (NCBI taxonomy): Eukaryota > Metazoa > Arthropoda > Insecta > Hemiptera > Cicadellidae > Homalodisca > Homalodisca vitripennis. The sequence goes on along the minus strand of NW_025776880.1, from coordinate 41,314 downwards.
TTTTTCAAAATGTTTTGAAAGTAACGGATGCCAACTTAAAAAATGCAGCAACATGGAACAGAAAATTATCCAATGTTAACCTCAATTTGTATGTTAATGATTAATGATAGTTTCGCTTATTTAGCGTATAGTTACTCGAATTTTTTGCGCATGTAGACACATACCCAGATACTGCACTGTATCACATATGCAACCACGCTATAAACATAAAGTAATTTTGTATTGCACAGTGGGATTTTATTGGAATAGGTGTTTTATATATATTTACTAATATAATTACGTATGAAGTAATCAAAATTTTTGATAAAACTCACGTTAAAGCTTTTGATACACTAAACATTGGGAGATCTAGACAAAAAGATGACTCGGAAACACTATGTAGCGATAGTCAAGTCCATAGTACACACTTGTCCCGTCCAACATGGGACTACTAGCAATAACAGGACCCTCCCTACATATAGGACACACCTTTACCATTACACTTTTACACTACGAACCGACATAGCTAATAATACTGGTAATGTTATGTAGCGATAGTCAAGTCCATAACAAACACTGGTCCCGACCTAACATGGGACTACTAGCAATAACAGGACCCTCCCTACATATAGGACACACCTTTACCATTACACTTTTACACTACGAACCGACATAGGTGGTAATACTGGTAATGTTGTGTAGCGATAGTCAAGTCTATAACAAACACTGGTCCCGACCCAACATGGGACTACTAGCAATAACAGGACCCTCCCTACACATAGAACACACCTTTACCATTACACTTTTACACTACGAACCTACATAGGTGATACTACTGGTAATGTTGTGTAGCGATAGTCACGTCCATAACAAACACTGGTCCCGACCCAACATGGGACTAGTAGCAATAACAGGACCCCCCTACATATAAGACACACCTTTACCATTACACTTTTACACTACGAACCGACATAGGTGATACTACTGGTAATGTTGTGTAGCGATAGTCAAGTCCATAACAAATACTAGTCCCGAACCAACATGGGACTAGCAAGAATAACAGGACCCTCTACATGTAGGACACACGTTTATCATTTCACTTTTACTCTGCGAGCCGAAATAGGTGATACTACTGGTAATGTTGTGTAGCGATAGTCAAGTCCATAACAAACACTGGTCCCGACCCAACATGGGACTAGCAAGAATAACAGGACCCTCTACATGTAGGACACACGTTTATCATTTCACTTTTACTCTGCGAGCCGAAATAGGTGATACTACTGGTAATGTTGTGTAGCGATAGTCAAGTCCATAACAAATACTAGTCCCGAACCAACATGGGACTAGCAAGAATAACAGGACCCTCTACATGTAGGACACACGTTTATCATTTCACTTTTACTCTGCGAGCCGAAATAGGTGATACTACTGGTAATGTTGTGTAGCGATAGTAAAGTCCATAACAAACACTGGTCCCGACCCAACATGGGACTAGCAAGAATAACAGGACCCTCTACATGTAGGACACACGTTTATCATTTCACTTTTATTCTGCGAGCCGAAATAGGTGATACTACTGGTAATGTTGTGTAGCGATAGTCAAGTCCATAACAAACACTGGTCCCGACCCAACATGGGACTAGCAAGAATAACAGGACCCTCTACATGTAGGACACACGTTTATCATTTCACTTTTAATCTGCGAGCCGAAATAGGTGGTAATACTGGTAATGTTGTGCGCGGCACTTAACTACGGCAGTGCAGAGTGTGTGCTACGTATTTTTATGTCAATAAATTATACTTGGTTTTTATAGTTTTAGGATGTCACCTGCAAAAGTTCTGATTTAAATTTTTGAAACGTTACACGAAGTTAACTGCCTTATATTTTAGTAAAACATTAGGTTTTGTATTAAAAACTACTGGTAATCATTAGAAACTATAACCAATTATATTAATCAACCAAAACACGCATGTAACATGCAATAGATTTTGGTGTAAGCTTTTTTTATACTACGCTATAATGAGTTCTGAATTCATAATTATAATTTTTAAGCTGCTTATAAACAACTATCGGCAGAAACTGACTAGAAAGTTATTATTATATTCAGTCTGCCATTATCTTAAGGGTTTATTTGCGTTAGTTATTATAAAGAATCATAAATTTCAATTTATGATGCTTATTTTTATAATTATTTGTCTAAAGCTTTCTTAGATAAAGGTAAACAAATGTGGTAAGTTTTAATGGTGTTTGATGATTAGTTTTTAGGAAAGGTGTACCTAAAACAAGCCAATTTAACCTGGACGGTATAGGAACGTTGGACTACTCCTGAAAGTCCGGTTCAAATGTAGTTCTCATGTTCCTGGCAGTAATCCGCCTATATTGGACCAGGGAAGCGTTTCATGAATATCAATGTGAATTCAAATGGTTCAATGGTTTTTAATTTCCAAAGACATTTACAAACTCATTCGATATTTAAAAAGTTCTAAAATCTAATAAGATTTTTATTACATTTAAATTTATAGTTTAATTATTTCATGTATTCTGTTGTATTCGTTTTAAAAATTATCTATTTTATATATAATATTTTCTGAATTGTTTATTTTGTTTTAAACATTTTTATACAGTTTAGATCACCGAATCTTGCAATCTTTAAGTATTTTTATTATAGAATGGATATTTGTATATATATTATTTTTGGATATGAAATGTGTAACTAATCATTTTTTCGTTTCACATAAATACCACATTCATAGTTACTGAAGATTCATTATTAAAGAAAAAAATTAATTTTTGGTGATTTATTTTGTTGAACCTATTTATTTAAATCTAGAAATTATATTTATACCAATCTTAAATCAACAGTTACTTAAATTATTTTTTACAAATTTCCTTTAAAACCTGGTATAGATAAACAATATTTTGAATTACTCAATATTTATTCCAATAGAAATGTAAGCAATTTAGTTTGGTTTTCAAATTCGTTTGACCTAAAGGAAAGTTTGGTGAGTCATATAATATTTCAAATGCATAGATTGTAGTTGAGTATGTATAGATCGACTTTTAAACCTATATTCTGCAAAATTACAATCAATTTCAATGCCTAAAGTTGTAAATTTTGAATTTATTTAATGCATTTATTTCGGTTCTAAAAAACCAAATAAATTCAAAATAATTTATTAAACGGTACTTATATCATTAGTTATTTTAATATATTTTAATTTATAATTTATATTTAATATTCGTTAAAATCTTCCTTTATATAATAATATAGTTATCCTTTTTTTATTTCATAAATCTATAGTATTTTATATTATAGTTTAAAAAACCAATAAGAGTATCTTCATCAATATTTATTACAAACGTAATAGAATATAAACCACTCAATTACATAACGTAATTAGTTTTCTTCTTAAATCGGACATTCTAAATTTAGGAAATTGTAGAATTATCAAAATTTAACTTAATCCATTTTATTATCGCTACTTAAATGGAAAATAAAAAAATTAAAATAACACAAAGATTAATACCACTGTAATATCTACTAAAGTAATGACTGATGTTGTGGAGACTTTCTAGTGTATTGTTGAAGGCTTTCATTTTATCAAAGCCTCAATATAAATTCTTGTATATTAATGCCTTAAAAGTTATCAATTATTGTGGCGTGTTTAATATTGGCACTGCAGTATAATATAACATTAGCGATCTGTAAAAAACAATTATATAATGTTTCATAACATTAGTAATATTGCCTTAATGTAATTTAAAATTATTAATTAAAATTTTTAGGTAAACATGTAATTTATTTGCGTCCACACACAAAATGTGCCGTAGGTAATGGAAATGTCACGTACATTACGGACACAGTTAGTTACATTTTCAATTAATTGCACAAAGTGTTTCGGTGACGTTCTGCTGGTAAATTTCACATTTGTCCTGCAATACGTACAGTTTTGGTCACTGCTCATTGTGTGTAGTATACAAATAGTATTAGGGAAAAAGTATTATACATTTACAATAAAACTGCTCATTTTTAACATATTTCTCTTTTTTAAATTATAAATGTAACATTGTGTACAGGTTTGTAACATCTTACAGTCTGATCTTATCTGATCTTACAGTATCTGATCTTACAGTCCCTGTACGTAATTTTATAGAACGAACTGATCTGAGAATTAAAATTTAAACATATGGGATATTATATTATTAAACGATATTAAACTTACAATAACACAAATAGTATAAAAAAATCTTACACAAACACTGTCCCTTTTTATACTATAGCATTTCCATAAAATACAGTTTTGACTTTGGACCACCGTTCACAACACTGCACTTTTAAATGATCGACGACATGAATTTTCCCAAAAGAGGATCACTATGACAGATAGTTTGTACGTCGAATCGCATTAGTAGTTGACTTTGAGTGACGAAACATTAGTATAACTGTACTAAAGTCTTATCCCTGGAATGATTTACACTTCTACATAAGTCGTTAACATTAAAAATATTTTTTGTGATCTGAAAATCAAACTTTGTAAATGAATATGTTTTTAAGACACTTATAAATTAGATTTTGAAAAGCTTGGCTTAGATTCACACTTTTCGTGTAGGTTTTTCTCAATTTTCATTGTTATTTATTCTAAATAAATTGGCAGTTTTGTTTTTAGAGATATCGCTTCTGAAAGTGTAGTGTATGGTATTTCCAAAGTACATAATGGGCTATGATTTTGGAAAGCATTACTTAGTATACATAACTTTCAAAATGGTTTGTTTTATTATGCTAAAGAAATCGAAATGAAAAAATAACTGATCTTTTGTTATAGTCAATGCTTAAAACATCATCAAAGACTTTTAATAAAAACACATTATCACACAAGCCCACAATCACATATATTTGAAGTATTATATTTTTTAATATTATGTAAATTTTTTTCATTTAATAATATTGAATCAAAGAATTGACGAGTATTATTGATTATTATAAGGTACTGTATCCAAGAAAGTAAAATGCCATTTTATAGTACCCTTTATAGACTTATGGCTTATCATGTTTTTTCCTTCACTTGGTTATTCCCCACTGTATATTGAACTCGTCGAAAAATTTGCTTAACCGGCCAAAATTAATCATTTAATGTATCTTTCTTAAAATTACAAATTTATTTCTCTTTGACTACAAAATACAATAGATTTTTAACATATGGAAACTGGTTTATTATTCACTGAAACATAAACTTTGTATTGTAAAAATCTTTTGTATAGCACTCGGGGAGCTACAAAAAGATGGTTTTGCTTTATCACTTAAATAGTCTTCTTATATTGTAATGTATACAGTATGTTTGTTAATGTTAGTAAATACAGTTCTTAATGTTTTCTATCCGCATTGAAATCTAAAACTTTGGTAAGTAAAACAAATTCGTTACAAATGTGGAAATATAACTTTTAAGAGATTTCATCCTTGTTTATTGTGTGTGAACGAAATTTGAATAGCGTGAAAGAGGGGTTTGAAATAATAAAACAGTACTACGTACAGTCAAGAAAATCTACAAACATCACTTATTATATGTAAATTTCTACCACGGGTTATATACAGAGATTGAATCTCCCTTCTCTCTCAGCCAGAATATCTCCCCGGACTGGACTATTGTGGCCCTAAAACAGAAAAATAATAAAAATACTATAGCACAATATTACTTGCCAATAGAAAGTTTGAATGGGATAATTCAGTGGGTATATATATATATATATATATATATATATATATATATATATATATATATATATATATAATATAGGCTATAAAATGAAAGTTACTTACAAGAAGTCAGTGTTGGAATAAACTTAATTTGTGTTTATTATTTGCATGCCTTTAATCTTGAAATAGTTTTAAGTACGTTATACGGTTCTAATAAAACCTGCTGCCGTTACCGTACACGTTTATGGATATATGCCATTGCTATAGACAAATCCTAATACAAAATAGTAACAATAACATACGAACATAAGGATTTGTTTTTAATTACGTCATTTATTAAATTAAAGCAATTAAAGATTGTCATAGATTCCATGGAAGATGGTATATCTTTTACAAGTATAATAATAGTCCCTTCCATTATACTTATATTAAAACTAGCAAACGTAAAGTGGAATTATTGAGTTCTTTAAATCCTGATCGTGGATGCAGTCAACAGCTCGAGCACTGTATCCAACCTGGCGATAGCGTCTAACACCTTTTAATAGTCCTAGGTTTCCAACTTTTTCAAAATTCCGGATCCTTGCCTTGGAAAGAGAAACGCTCTCAAATGCTATCAAATTGGTTGCGTACTGACCCGCAAGTGTAGCCCACCCGTCCATGTATTTATGTGTGATCCGTTTATCCTTAAATTATGTATGGTACTTCGAAAACTCCATGTTATCGTACTGAACACAATTAGTACACCTAACATTCACTCCTCCTAAATATTCTGTTTCGCAAAACAAAATTCAAGTTACATTTTATTGTGATGGATCTTGTAAAAGACAAACAGTTGTATAAACTAGAGGCCCTACGCCAATCCAGTTTACAAAATCGGAGTGTTTCAGATTTGTAATTTAAGAAACACTAAAATCAATACTTTTCTTGACTATTGTTGAATATGTATTAATTTTAACATAAATTATGTGACAATTTGTAATCAATAGTAACATTTGTAGTAGTCGGTAATGAATTCCCCCACATAGAAGTAGACTGCCTTGTCGATTAAGTAACTATTCAATTTAATTGTTAAGAGTCAGCTATGCAGGCACTGCCGTGATTTTAGGCCTATAAGAACCATTTTAAAAGTCAAAATTCTAAACACTTTGGTTTATTTATAAACACATTTATTTTCTATCGTATACGTACGAGATAGTTATGTCTCGTTTTAAAGAAGTTATTAATATATATCTGGATGCTGAGTTATTTTACTCGGTTTGTATTAATTATTTAGACAAAATTCCAATCTTTTGTAACTTATCGGTTAAATATTTCAAAAGTATAAACTTTACAAGAAAAAAAGCGTGTGGCTACGTACCCATCACTTTCCATTCTGATTCTACAACCAAAAACAATGTTGTAAAGTACTTAAAGTTTAATATTGTTTTTAAGAGGTAAAGCTCAGGGTCGTTTTACTACAATCTGTTCTTAAACTTATGTTCCGCCTTAATTAGTATGAAATTCCCCGATAAATCGTTAACAAAAAGACATCTCTGTGTGACTCTCACGAGCGAAAGTGAAATACCGCGTATACAGCAGTGTAACACTTTAGCTGGTGCGTATGTGACGTATTGCTTGTGCTCTTGACTAGTGCTAGTTTGTACAATGACATCGCTTGGGTACATTTTCTCTAGTATGGACTTCTTAGTTAGCTATTTATGATATTAAGTTTTTGAGTGGCAGCCCATTGATGCACTTTTTATGTTTTAAGCGCATGTTTATTTACTAGGTGTTATCCACTTTAGAAATTAGATGATTGTAAGCATACCCGACATCCTCAGGAATTAAAAATCTTACAAGAATTTTATTTAATTCTGTTGCTGGATTCTTCTTTATTGAAGTTAGAATGGACTAAGATACAAGATGAATGTTGGAAAGTAATATTGTCCCAGCAGTACAGGTAATAACTCGTGACAGTACAATTCTTACTTCCAATGCAATGATCCACCTTACTACATCATTCTTATACCGGACATAAAGAGCTCGACTTTGTGCTGTGAACTAGCCAGTTCGCTCACCCGATCTTACACATACATTTTTCTTTTAGGGGTTTTAGAAAAGTGAACTAAACCAGATTATGAAAACTTAATGGGTTAAGAATGCCGACTAATCACTTGCCTATAACTAACACCAGAACTGTTGGGACATCTCAGTCCTGTAGGTAAATAGTTAGGGTACATCTATAGCATATATTTTGAGTTCAGAAAAGGTCCAAGTATGATTTAGAATTTTGTTGTGATTATTTATGATTAATTTATGTTAAAATTAATACATATTCAACAATAGTCAAGAAAAGTATTGATTTTAGTGTTTCTTAAATTACAAATCTGAAACACTCCGATTTTGTAAACTGGATTGGCGTAGGGCCTCTAGTTTATACAACTGTTTGTCTTTTACAAGATCCATCACAATAAAATGTAACTTGAATTTTGTTTTGCGAAACAGAATATTTAGGAGGAGTGAATGTTAGGTGTACTAATTGTGTTCAGTACGATAACATGGAGTTTCGAAGTACCATACATAATTTAAGGATAAACGGATCACACATAAATACATGGACGGGTGGGCTACACTTGCGGGTCAGTACGCAACCAATTTGATAGCATTTGAGAGCGTTTCTCTTTCCAAGGCAAGGATCCGGAATTTTAAAAAAGTTGGAAACCTAGGACTATTAAAAAGGTGTTAGACGCTATCGCCAGGTTGGATACAGTGCTCGAGCTGTTGACTGCATCCACGATCAGGATTTAAAGAACTCAATAATTCCACTTTACGTTTGCTAGTTTTAATATAAGTATGATGGAAGGGACTATTATTATACTTGTAAAAGATATACCATCTTCCATGGAATCTATGACAATCTTTAATTGCTTTAATTTAATAAATGACGTAATTAAAAACAAATCCTTATGTTCGTATGTTATTGTTACTATTTTGTATTAGGATTTGTCTATAGCAATGGCATATATCCATAAACGTGTACGGTAACGGCAGCAGGTTTATTAGAACCGTATAACGTACTTAAAACTATTTCAAGATTAAAGGCATGCAAATAATAAACACAAATTAAGTTTATTCCAACACTGACTTCTTGTAAGTAACTTTCATTTTATAGCCTATATTATATATATATATATATATATATATATATATATATATATATATATACCCACTGAATTATCCCATTCAAACTTTCTATTGGCAAGTAATATTGTGCTATAGTATTTTTATTATTTTTCTGTTTTAGGGCCACAATAGTCCAGTCCGGGGAGATATTCTGGCTGAGAGAGAAGGGAGATTCAATCTCTGTATATAACCCGTGGTAGAAATTTACATATAATAAGTGATGTTTGTTAGATTTTCTTGACTGTAAGTAGTACTGTTTTATTATTTCAAACCCCTCTTTCACGCTATTCAAATTTCGTTCACACACAATAAACAAGGATGAAATCTCTTAAAAGTTATATTTCCACATTTGTAACGAATTTGTTTTACTTACCAAGTTTTAGATTTCAATGCGGATAGAAAACATTAAGAACTGTATTTACTAACATTAACAAACATACTGTATACATTACAATATAAGAAGACTATTTAAGTGATAAAGCAAAACCATCTTTTTGTAGCTCCCCGAGTGCTATACAAAAGATTTTTACAATACAAAGTTTATTTTTCAGTGAATAATAAACCAGTTTCCATATGTTAAAAATCTATTGTATTTTGTAGTCAATGAGAAATAAATTTGTAATTTTAAGAAAGATACATTAAATGATTAATTTTGGCCGGTTAAGCAAAGTTTTCGACGAGTTCAATATACAGTGGGGAATAACCAAGTGAAGGAAAAAACATGATAAGCCATAAGTCTATAAAGGGTACTATAAAAATGGCATTTTACTTTCTTGGATACAGTACCTTATAATAATCAATAATACTCGTCAATTCTTTGATTCAATATTATTAAATGAAAAAAATTTACATAATATTAAAAAATATAATACTTCAAATATATGTGATTGTGGGCTTGTGTGATAATGTGTTTTTATTAAAAGTCTTTGATGATGTTTTAAGCACTGACCATAACAAAAGATCAGTTATTTTTTCATTTCGATTTCTTTAGCATAATAAAACAAACCATTTTGAAAGTTATGTATACTAAGTAATGCTTTCCAAAATCATAGCCCATTATGTACTTTGGAAATTACCATACACTACACTTTCAGAAGCGATATCTCTAAAAACAAAACTGCCAATTTATTTAGAATAAATAACAATGAAAATTGAGAAAAACCTACACGAAAAGTGTGAATCTAAGCCAAGCTTTTCAAAATCTAATTTATAAGTGTCTTAAAAACATATTCATTTACAAAGTTTGATTTTCAGATCACAAAAAATATTTTTAATGTTAACGACTTATGTAGAAGTGTAAATCATTCCAGGGATAAGACTTTAGTACAGTTATACTAATGTTTCGTCACTCAAAGTCAACTACTAATGCGATTCGACGTACAAACTATCTGTCATAGTGATCCTCTTTTGGGAAAATTCATGTCGTCGATCATTTAAAAGTGCAGTGTTGTGAACGGTGGTCCAAAGTCAAAACTGTATTTTATGGAAATGCTATAGTATAAAAAGGGACAGTGTTTGTGTAAGATTTTTTTATACTATTTGTGTTATTGTAAGTTTAATATCGTTTAATAATATAATATCCCATATGTTTAAATTTTAATTCTCAGATCAGTTCGTTCTATAAAATTACGTACAGGGACTGTAAGATCAGATACCGTCCTATTGGAGTGAAATCTTTTAATAAGCAATAAAACCTGTTAAAAAGTACAGAAACTGTGTACAGGTTACAAACCTGTACACAATGTTACATTTATAATTTAAAAAAGAGAAATATGTTAAAAATGAGCAGTTTTATTGTAAATGTATAATACTTTTTCCCTAATACTATTTGTATACTACACACAATGAGCAGTGACCAAAACTGTACGTATTGCAGGACAAATGTGAAATTTACCAGCAGAACGTCACCGAAACACTTTGTGCAATTAATTGAAAATGTAACTAACTGTGTCCGTAATGTACGTGACATTTCCATTACCTACGGCACATTTTGTGTGTGGACGCAAATAAATTACATGTTTACCTACAAATTTTAATTAATAATTTTAAATTACATTAAGGCAATATTACTAATGTTATGAAACATTATATAATTGTTTTTTACAGATCGCTAATGTTATATTATACTGCAGTGCCAATATTAAACACGCCACAATAATTGATAACTTTTAAGGCATTAATATACAAGAATTTATATTGAGGCTTTGATAAAATGAAAGCCTTCAACAATACACTAGAAAGTCTCCACAACATCAGTCATTACTTTAGTAGATATTACAGTGGTATTAATCTTTGTGTTATTTAATTTTTTTATTTTCCATTTAAGTAGCGATAATAAAATGGATTAAGTTAAATTTTGATAATTCTACAATTTCCTAATTTTTAGAATGTCCGATTTAAGAAGAAAACTAATTACGTTATGTAATTGAGTGGTTTATATTCTATTACGTTTGTAATAAATATTGATGAAGATACTCTTATTGGTTTTTAAACTATAATATAAAATACTATAGATTTATGAAATAAAAAAGGATAACTATATTATTATATAAAGGAAGATTTTAACGAATATTAAATATAAATTATAAATTAAAATATATTAAAATAACTAATGATATAAGTACCGTATAATAAATTATTTTGAATTTATTTGGTTTTTTAGAACCGAAATAAATGCATTAAATAAATTCAAAATTTACAACTTTAGGCATTGAAATTGATTGTAATTTTGCAGAATATAGGTTTGAAAGTCGATCTATACATACTCAACTACAATCTATGCATTTGAAATATTATATGACTCACCAAACTTTCCTTTAGGTCAAACGAATTTGAAAACCAAACTAAATTGCTTACATTTCTATTGGAATAAATATTGAGTAATTCAAAATATTGTTTATCTATACCAGGTTTTAAAGGAAATTTGTAAAAAATAATTTAAGTAACTGTTGATTTAAGATTGATATAAATATAATTTCTAGATTTAAATAAATAGGTTCAACAAAATAAATCACCAAAAAATTAATTTTTTTCTTTAATAATGAATCTTCAGTAACTATGAATGTGGTATTTATGTGAAACGAAAAAATGATTAGTTACACATTTCATATCCAAAAATAATATATATACAAATATCCATTCTATAACAAAAAATACTTAAAGATTGCAAGATTCGGTGATCTAAACTGTATAAAAATGTTTAAAACAAAATAAACAATTCAGAAAATATTATATATAAAATAGATAATTTTTAAAACGAATACAACAGAATACATGAAATAATTAAACTATAAATTTAAATGTAATAAAAATCTTATTAGATTTTAGAACTTTTTAAATATCGAATGAGTTTATAAATGTCTTTGGAAATTAAAAACCATTGAACCATTTGAATTCACATTGATATTCATGAAACGCTTCCCTGGTCCAATATAGGCGGATTACTGCCAGGAACATGAGAACTACATTTGAACCGGACTTTCAGGAGTAGTCCAACGTTCCTATACCGTCCAGGTTAAATTGGCTTGTTTTAGGTACACCTTTCCTAAAAACTAATCATCAAACACCATTAAAACTTACCACATTTGTTTATCTTTATCTAAGAAAGCTTTAGACAAATAATTATAAAAATAAGCATCATAAATTGAAATTTATGATTCTTTATAATAACTAACGCAAATAAACCCTTAAGATAATGGCAGACTGAATATAATAATAACTTTCTAGTCAGTTTCTGCCGATAGTTGTTTATAAGCAGCTTAAAAATTATAATTATGAATTCAGAACTCATTATAGCGTAGTATAAAAAAAGCTTACACCAAAATCTATTGCATGTTACATGCGTGTTTTGGTTGATTAATATAATTGGTTATAGTTCTAAACGATTACCAGTAGTTTTTAATACAAAACCTAATGTTTTACTAAAATATAAGGCAGTTAACTTCGTGTAACGTTTCAAAAATTTAAATCAGAACTTTTTGCAGGTGTCATCCTAAAACTATAAAAACCAAGTATAATTTATTGACAATAAAATACGTAGCACACACTCTGCACTGCCGTAGTTAAGTGCCGCGCACAACATTACCAGTATTACCACCTATTTCGGCTCGCAGATTAAAAGTGAAATGATAAAACGTGTGTCCTACATGTAGAGGGTCCTGTTATTCTTGCTAGTCCCATGTTGGGTCGGGACCAGTGTTTGTTATGGACTTGACTATCGCTACACAACATTACCAGTAGTATCACCTATTTCGGCTCGCAGAGTAAAAGTGAAATGATAAACGTGTGTCCTACATGTAGAGGGTCCTGTTATTCTTGCTAGTCCCATGTTGGGTCGGGACCAGTGTTTGTTATGGACTTGACTATCGCTACACAACATTACCAGTAGTATCACCTATTTCGGCTCGCAGAGTAAAAAGTGAAATGATAAACGTGTGTCCTACATGTAGAGGGTCCTGTTATTCTTGCTAGTCCCATGTTGGTTCGGGACTAGTATTTGTTATGGACTTGACTATCGCTACACAACATTACCAGTAGTATCACCTATGTCGGTTCGTAGTGTAAAAGTGTAATGGTAAAGGTGTGTCTTATATGTAGGGGGGTCCTGTTATTGCTACTAGTCCCATGTTGGGTCGGGACCAGTGTTTGTTATGGACGTGACTATCGCTACACAACATTACCAGTAGTATCACCTATGTAGGTTCGTAGTGTAAAAGTGTAATGGTAAAGGTGTGTTCTATGTGTAGGGAGGGTCCTGTTATTGCTAGTAGTCCCATGTTGGGTCGGGACCAGTGTTTGTTATAGACTTGACTATCGCTACACAACATTACCAGTATTACCACCTATGTCGGTTCGTAGTGTAAAAGTGTAATGGTAAAGGTGTGTCCTATATGTAGGGAGGGTCCTGTTATTGCTAGTAGTCCCATGTTAGGTCGGGACCAGTGTTTGTTATGGACTTGACTATCGCTACATAACATTACCAGTATTATTAGCTATGTCGGTTCGTAGTGTAAAAGTGTAATGGTAAAGGTGTGTCCTATATGTAGGGAGGGTCCTGTTATTGCTAGTAGTCCCATGTTGGACGGGACAAGTGTGTACTATGGACTTGACTATCGCTACATAGTGTTTCCGAGTCATCTTTTTGTCTAGATCTCCCAATGTTTAGTGTATCAAAAGCTTTAACGTGAGTTTTATCAAAATTTTGATTACTTCATACGTAATTATATTAGTAAATATATATAAAACACCTATTCCAAAAAATCCCACTGTGCAATACAAAATTACTTTATGTTTATAGCGTGGTTGCATATGTGATACAGTGCAGTATCTGGGTATGTGTCTACATGCGCAAAAAATTCGAGTAAACTATACGCTAAATAAGCGAAACTATCATTAATCATTAACATACAAATTGAGGTTAACATTGGATAATTTTCTGTATCTTCTCAGTCATACGTACGTAATACATTTCCTTCGTCGGTCACAAAGTGGCAACCGACGCACATGTATGACATTGTGTTATACAGTATATTAGTATTGCATGTTTTCATCTAGAGTCTCGATTACAATTTTTGGTGAAAATATCAAGATTTATTTTACGGGTTCCATTTAACGTGAAATAAAGCCACACAACACGGCGCAGCGCTCCAAGCGGTACGAGGTGGCAAACTGAGTGCAATCACTGGCTCTGATTGTGTGGACCTGAGCTATGTGTTTGTTTTGATTGGTTTTTCTACGATTTTCAAATGACTGGCCTATAATTCTATACCACGTATTGATTCACAAATAGTCAAGCAGTAGTAGTGTTGCCTTCCATAGCATTACTTCTCTTTAATACGTTAAGTTTATGTAGACGGAGATAATTGTTTTAAAATCTACACTGATAGAATAATTTCAATTGAGAGACACGTACCGTATGCATCCTTTCACTTGTAGTTAATCTATTTTTTACCCTTATAAAAAACTTAATTGGTCATGTCACCTTCTTTTCTATCCCCTATCATTTCCTAATTGTTGAGTATCCTTGTACATATAACAATCTTCCAGCTATGTTATTATATTTGGTTTATATTCTTATTTTGCTCCACGGCCAACTCACAGCCTTCTCGGGTGTCGGTCGCTAAAGCATTAGTAATTTAAAAATAACTAAAATTATAAATTTTAACTTATATTATATGTAAGTATAGCTTAATTTATTATGTCAGAAACTGTAATATTAATTTACAATTAATTGTTAGTGATTATGACAATATTAGGTGTAATATAAAATGCATATTTCACACATATTAGTAGAAGCCACGTTCACCTCGCAATAAAGATTAACTCGAAATGCTTATAAATTATTGCAGCATTTGCTGATATCCCCAGATTAATTTTAATGTAATTCAAGAGGCTGTAAAATTTTATTTTATAAAATATGTTAACAGTGTGTCTAAAATTTAAACTAAAAATACCTGTAAAATAACTATAAATAACATTCATAAAAATAAGCTGGAATTTCCAGACGCTGAGTGGTCCTAGAGGTTAGTAGCTGCTAGAAGAAACTAGTTTCAGTAAGCATATACTGTTGTAGAAGTAGATTAACTTATATTGTAGATGTGGATCAGTGCTCATAAATGATCAAGTACTATTCTTATGAACAAAAACGGAGCCCAACTTTGAAACTTCTTACCAGTTCAACCATAAGGTATTGTTTATACTGGGAAATTCAGCCCAACAAAATATAAACGCAAAGTTGGAGCGCCGATATAAAAAACCCATTTTTGTACGGCGTTTAGTTTGATGTGAAAGAATAACATTTCAATGGTTTAGGTAATACATGCACATTTTGAAAATTTCGAAAAATTGAGTTTTACAGCTCTATAACGAATTTCTTCGATTTGGCCATGTATGGAATTATTTAAAGGCTCTTATGAAACATCGGAATCGATATAAATAGTTCTATTTTTATATCAAGATCTGTGCGCTGAATTTTTAATGCTTTTCTTGTCTCGGCTGCATATTATTTCGGTTTCTGTAAGATTTTGGGGTGTAATTCATTAAAGAGTGTTTAAGAAAATTCAAGGCAGTCTTCTGTAAAATGTTCAAAACAAATCATATCCATTATCAGTTTACAATCGTCCAATTAAAAACCTTCTTATATTACAAAACCCGTTATAGTAGATTAATATTCACGTGCACAAAAATTAAACTAAATCACCTTAAACAGCAAAAAATATATCATCAGTAACAATAAACATAACTGCCACGGCTAAGTGACAATGCGATGAGTCCATCACGCGCCTGCAAAATTTCAGCTGCAACCAGCAGTGCACGGGCAATGGCACGTCTAGTTCTCTACCATCATGGTAAGCAAAACTTATTAATTTTCCTTAGCCGTTATTTGACTACAAAATAGTATAAAATTGGTACAAATATACGGTTTAGTTAATTTTAATTTACGACAAAGTAGGTTTTTTTCAATATGTAGACCTGTGTGCCGACTTTTAAAAGGTTATTAACTGTATTCAGTGATTGGAACAACATTTTATTTTTGTAATAAAAAAAGGTAAAAAAAGAGTTCATAATTCTGATATAGTTTTTAAAACGATTCGTGATGGTCGGCTCACAGTTCTATACAGTTTCACAGTTGAATTATTAACATTGCGTTAGTGAAAAATTAAGAGCGCTTATTAATTTTAGTTTGATTACGCTAAGTATAATATACTATATTTATCACACAACCAATAGTTAATAACACTTTCTTAATTCCAAGATGCAGTACCTACCTTGCAGACTCAGACAAAGTGTTAAGGATGTTTTGTTCCTTATTTTTTTCCAAATTAATTCTTTCCTCCATATCGTTCATATTTTTATATAGCTGCTCGACTTCAGTGTTTCTCAAAGCCAACAGGTCCTTCATGACAGCTACTAGATTCTTCAGTGAGGTGCACTGCAATCCGATTGTTCACCAATGGTAAATGTTCAGACTCCAAATGACATGAATAATGCAATAATAAGTATGGTCATATAAGTAAAAGAAAAAAAATATTTTATATTTATATGTTGTTTCTTTGGCAATTGAAAAATTAACCATGTTTACCCTTTGTTTGTTATTTGTAACATTGGAAATAACATATTCATAGAAATAAACTCATTCTACAGTCAATTAAAATGAATTTTTAAAGACATACTTTTATTTAAAATCCCTCATGTATCTTATGTTTTGAACATGTATCTACTGACTCGAATATTAGACGTAAATATTTCATAAAATTACATCACACGTACTATGTGAAAGCATTTATTACACCTCAGTATAAGAGTATATTACCTCATGTTTGAATTACACTTAGTACCGATAATGCTTACTATACATGTGCGGTTTTTACGTACACTGTGAAATCATTAATAATGCATATGCCAATATATTACCTTGCTAGACCACTGAGTAACAATGACTTCTCATAATGAGACAAAAATATAGTTATTATGTACATTATACAAGCAGTAATTTATTACATCCAATTTATATTCTCATGTTTGACAGTAAATAACAATAACGCATCATAATCAGACACATTATTATGAATATTTGACAACCAGTAATAATTATTGCATACCTACTTTAATCTCATTGCATCAATGAATTTGTTAATTAGCTTTGTAATATATTTAGAACGCAATGCTTTCCTGAAAAAATTGGAGTAACTAAAATCATTTAAAAACCACAATAAACATCTCTGTTTATAACAAAAAGTTGTTTACCTCTAAAACAAAGCTTAGTTCTGTAGAAAATTTAAAATGAAAACTAGTTATTCCTTTAATTTTTTATAATTAACTACTTCTTAATACTATTATCATCATGTTACACATATAATACAAGACGTCGTTTTTAGAACGACATGAACAAGTCTAATAAACTGCACGATTAAAGAGAGGTACATTGCGGAAGTTATTATATCATAAAAATTATTACCATCAATGCAGGAAAACAGGGGACTGTATGTAAATAAATGATTGGAATAAATGATTGTTTCAATAAAGGGAATAAAAAAATTGCTTTATAGTTTACAAAGTACTTTCAATCAACTCCACTACACAGAGTTAATAAACAGCATCAAGTACAAAACAATTATTATTTTTATGCAATAAAATATATCTACACAAAGCGGAGTTATATTACATCACGTGAGGTTGTATTCATGCGTGTTATTTCACATATGGGAAAATTTATTTATTTATTTACTTTAACGGTACAACACCAATTTTACAAATATTACAAGTAGATCCAAATGAAACTAACATTAGATAATAAGTATACAATCAACAAAAACAATATCAAGATATTTAAAAGATAAGAATTAATTGTAAAACAGAGACTATGTAGCTCATGCACTACACGTCACTTCCAGTCTCAGGAAACCAATAGCATCCGTCATTTTCTACACATTGTCAAACATTGTGTGTACCAGTCATCAGGCTCTAATTTAAAATATGTACACACAAAATAGTTTGAAATGTTTATCTCTTGACTTTTACTTTTCTCATAATCATAAAACTGTAAGTAAATCCAGAAAACAGTTCAATAAATAGAACAAAATTGGAAATTGGTCCAAACTGATGATTAAAGAGTCTTGACAAAATACTTTTAAACATATATTTATGCGTACATGATAGCTCAAAACCATCGTGCAATTTCAAACACCCATGCATTGTTTTCAGAATTATTAAAATAAAAAGTTTTGAAAGTAACGTACTAAAATGAATAAAGTAGCCTTCCAAATTCTAAAAAATTTAACTACTCAATATAAAAATATAACAAAAGTTTAATAATTTGATATAATTTAAATTTGAAAAGATAATCATTATGAAGCAAGCTGATAAATTATAATAATTTACAGATGAAATATTAAATAAAATTATTGATTTAACTTAAGACAAGACAATACAATACGATTTTTACGACAACTACCTGTAGAGTAAGTACTGCTCGTTGTTCCTCCAAATTTTTGCAAAGAGAACTTTTCTCCACCAGCAATAAAAACTGCCTGCAAGATAAGTACCTCTTGTAAAAAATACATATATTGGGCAAAGCATACGCAATGTAAGATAAATAAAATCTCTTTATTTTTACGTAATTAAACGTTATATAACTACCAGTACACTATATTTGACCGTGATTTAAGCTAGTTGTTTAAAACCAGCGTATGAAGCTATCTTGAAGCTTTAGATACTTGTAATGTTTGTACTTATATACCTTTTAGATTTGCATGAATGAGAATATTAAGTTCTAATATCAATATATATTAATATCCTATAAATGCAACAGTTCATAATAATAAATTCTTGGCTTGTTTGGACTTTATAATGGAAACAAACTTAATTACTACAAAAAATAATAATGTTAAATCCTGTATATTCCTGTGTATAATTGAACTCAATTTTGTAAGCAAAGAGCCAAAAATCTTTGAAAGCATGAAAATTGGATTGTAAATGACGAACCTGTCCCTTTAATAATAAAATAGGCCAATTATAGTGATAACAGTTGTGAGATGACAATAACCTTTCTAACCAAACAGCGAATGTCGAGAGACATGTTCCCGTAAGTCCTGTTCAGTCCGATGATGAACGTCAAATCTCAGCAATTCTTTTAACATGGTCTTAGCATAGGTTGTGTCTCTGCTGCCGTTATTTTGGAATGCATCTGGCTGCTAAAATAGAACTATATTATTATAAGATAATTATGATAAAGTTCTCTGAAAATAATTCTGAATACAAATTTTTAAAACTATAAAGAACTGCACTATACATGACATACTTGATTGAGTATCTAAATAGTGTGCGTTTGTCAACAGAGGACACAGGGTTTCGAATGAAATATCATAAAATTGGTTGTTTATTTATATATTGGATCACTTTAACAGCACGTGCAAAAGACAATAAAAGAACAACACGACATTGCAGGTCGGTGGCTTTATTAGAAATATATTGTGTTAATGGCTTCCCTAATGATTTAGTGTGACACGATAAAAATAATGAGTTTGATACCATTCTTAAATAACATAAGCAACTTGGCTTTAAAATTTTTTAGTCAATACACTTTCAAGAACTAACCAACTAACTATAATATTGAACCTGAATTCTTGGAGAAACAGATTTTGATAACTAGAGCCACATAGACCGTAACATTAAAACACTGCGTAGGTTAAATCACATCCCCTCCACATATATATTAAATAAGCTATTAAAGTTCTTCCTTGCTCAGATTTATACATTTATGTACCGGTACTGCAATACTAGGTAGTGGAGTATATCTTAGTTATAAAGCATATTTTAGATATAAATAATAAGTTGTAAATACCTACATTTGAAATATTGACTTGTAAATCCTGTTCTGGAATTATATGTAGATTTTTATCTGTAATCTCCATTATATTATGTACCAGTAATCAATATGTACTTAATGTAACTAACAAGACAGTTAATTGAATTTGTTCTACTAGAATTTGTTTCCAACTATAAATTGTTACTTAACTTGTAATTTAGAAAACAAACATGTTGACGTTTGGTTACAGTAGCACTGTTTGCAAGAAAACACATGTTCATCTGAACTGAAAACACCTTGATATGTACAAAAGATTTGGATTTTACTGGTAAAGTCGACATATGGAGGCTTAATCTTTCCAGCAAAGACAAACAAGTTTGAAAATGCCTAAGTTATTTTACTTCCTATTTTTCTTTAAATCTTAAAATTATTTCGTCTTACGTATACTGTAGTGGTTCAAAAAGTTAACACATTTTTTTCTTTTCAATTTAGTTTATAGTGTATACCATCTCTATCCTACACGTAAGTTTTATATTAAAATTAAAGTTAGTACTGATGAACACGAGATGGTCGCAGAGGATCTTATGTATAGTAGTTCAGAAGTTACTGTCAATTAACTTTCTTTTCTTGGTAAAATCTAATTCTCTTTTTAGTAAAATATGTAATCTTTTAAACACGGACATTGCGTAAATGTTTATATTTTTACTAGCCGTTATCCTCGGCTTCTCGCAAATTCGTAGGTTTTGTAGCTGTATGAGCACTTCTGGTTCGATGGAATTGTATTATCGACGCCAATGTTAAGATTGCTTTGTTGCCACGATCAAGAAGATATGTCAAAAAGTATATGAATTTTCTTTTTAATTTACTCAGATCTTAGTATCTGTTGTTCCATAGCTGATTGTACTTCATTCCCGATGATAAAAATAAATATATACTTAGGCTACACAGCTCTGAACTCGTTCAAAAGATAACTAATTTGTGTTTCATAATAGTGTTTAAAATGTGTGGTAAAAAAAGACTACACTGTTTTGGCCAACAATTAATATTTCATAACTTTAAGACCAATTACCAAGATGGCGTTTTTTCGCTACTTTAAAAGGCCAGTGCGGAGTAGCCAAGAGGTACTTTCGAAATAAGAATAGGCTTGTATTCATCCCTAGGACCGTAAGAATGTCCATGTAAAATTTCATTACTATGGATAGAATAATTTGAGTGAAATCAAAACAAACAAAGGGACTTTCGCATTTGTATTATTGTTAGGAAATTTGAGATTATAGTTGAAAGCTGAATAAAGTTGGTGTTTATTCGGACAAACCAGATAATTTTCATTTCGAAGACCATCATATGAATTGGGATGAAGTCAACGTGATACATTTAGAACTTCATTTCATCAAAAGGAAATTAATAGAGGCTTCATATTTCATACGATCAGTAAACTATCAGTCGAAATTAGGCCGTTTTAATTACTAATTCTTAAAAATGAGTTCAAAATGAAACATAAAGTATCAAACAGATCACTGATTTGTAAACACAAAAATGCGGAGTAACAATACGATTTTCAGTTCATCTACAATAAATTAATAATATGAAAACCCCACTTTCGTTTCATTTTCTTGCTACCATGTTACCCTGCGTCAATGTAAAGACCTTATAAATTGTTATATTCTGGACATGTTAAAAGTATTTAACTGTCACTAGACTATAAATTTACCTTGTCTTCTACTAAGTAGGGAATCGATTTAGATAAATACAGTTCATAAGGCGAGGTTCAAATACACGAAGCTATCTCGAAGTTGTGTTTGCATGTAACATCAACAACATTAATGAAGTTTATTAAGGGGTAAATGAAAGCTGGATGAATCTAGTTTACGTGGAGCAAAATTACAGAACAATGTCTGGTTACAAATTGGCCTAAAGGAATTTTATTTTTCTTTGAAGTGTTGCAGTTAACAACAGTAGCAGCCGGACAGTGTAATATATAAAAGAACTTCCTCGACCAACAACTGAGCACCTGAGTCTGACCTCAGACGTCAGCTGCTACAGCAACAAACAGAGAGTGGATATGTAACTGTGAGTTTGTGTTGGATTATTGAATCTTTGTCAATGCATTTGACCGACTCATGTTTAGCTAGACCGTTTCATCATCACGCTACCATAGCCATTAGTCTATTTTTGCATCGGGTATTTCCATGGTTCAACCAATAAGTGCTACAGGCAATATTTTGGTATACAACAATAAAAGAGGAACAATATAGAGATGCTTAATATTTGGTCGTATTCAGAAAACAGCATATGTTTATATTTGCATAATCTCAAGGGTATTCTTCTGTTTGTTTTCATAATAAATTCTAGCAAAACCTTGATACTTTTAGAGTAGAAGCATATCATTTTGTAGCTGAAAACGTTAATGGTTATTCATAAACTTTCCTTTTACTTCAATTAAAAAGCATATCCTTCAGAAAACTGAAATTTGGTTATTAACAGACACGCCTCTCTATTGAACGTCTGTTTCCACGATTTTCAGACCGACGGTAGATGTTATGAATGTGCGGGATGTGAAACATTACAAGTCCTTTTCAAGTACACTTGTTTCAGATTTTGGAATGTAATATCGAACATTTAAAATTGGTTGCGGACGTATTTTTAAGCGCAAGTGAAAACTCGATGAGTTGTTCTTGTGTTAATAAAATGAAGGTGCGCTTATGTTATCTCAGTTATCCTGGCTTTCAAAAAGTTATCGGTCAAGAACTTTGCGTAAGGATACTAAATCAATTCAATATTCACAATTACTTAAAAACCACTAATCTAAAACAATTCAACAAATACAAAAAATGTTACTCCAATAATAATTTAATACAAATTACTTAAATAATAAATATGGAGCAAGCAACAGAAAGTAAATTATCAGACAGTGAGTTGCGTGTAGTCTTGCTTCCCCGCTATGTCCGTACTTGACATATGTAGCATCAGTCTGCAACCTCCATTTGCATCATGTAGTTTTCTTTGTGTGTGAAATTTTAAGGTTATTTTCACGTTTATATGTTAGATTACATGTATGTAGTCGTGTAATAGCACAGTAAATTAGAGAATATTTAACAACTGCTTACAAACACATTTTAACCTGTCCAACGTCAGTCAACAAGTTTAACATCAATTTCTCAACCTTAGTTTATGGGGTCCTTGTGCGTTTTTAGAACGTCAAGAGCCAGTCTCATTTTAATTAGATCGCTGGTATTCCGAGCCGTTTTCGTCACTCTCAGACAGGTCCTGTGCAACAGCATAGTTTTAGCCAACCATTGAATTTTTTTACCACTAATCATTATATCTATAGGAAAAGACATTAAACATAATACAGGAGATTAAAACAAAAACAGTAGTAATTTTATATAAGTATTATTAAAGAATTTCATGACATATAAATTATTGCAATCTCAAAGAAATCAACACTGTAATAAATATGTTTTAAATGTTATACTCGCATTTCTCTATCCCTTTGAAATGGTGTACAATAACATTACGAATTTTCCAATATACTTTCATACTGTTGTGGATATCTTTGGGAAACGCAAGGTAGTCACTTTGAAATACAAATAAAAAAACGTATACATATATTGATTGACCATTGATGTATTATATATAATTATAAACAATCGTAGTCTGTACCTGAGCAAATATTAATACAAAAAACCAGTAACAAAGGACGACCGAGCAGAGGAAAAACTACTCGATGCTTAGAGCTGGTGAGGTTATGTCAGACTATTAAAAGGTAACGAAAATCTGCTAAAGCTATGTTAGAGGACAAAGAGAACAGCTGCTGCTAATGAAGGTTCATTCGACCGCAAACATAACACGCAAAGTACGGGTGTCATCTATTGTTTGTAACACAATTATACATCACTTGTGGCATAGATAATTAAACCCTTCCATCAAAGGTACAAAGCTAAAACATATCATTTCGCTTTATATGAGGGACACGTGTTTGTGTCGGCTATTGATTTTGAAACTGTTAGCAACAAACAACATTGTAGTGCACCCAACTAGAAAACAATGTCCTGAAAATTTACTAATTTATGTGTATCCAAACTCATTCTATTAATATTTTAGTACACGCTTGCAATTTTGCCAAAATCAATTCAAACTTTCGGTCGTAGAAAGGATAGGTTAATTGCTTTCTCAATGATCTAAGCCAAACCTGTATACTAAAAGAAAACTACATCAATCCTAAGGTATGTAACAATTTAAACTCACTTATTGAGAAAGTGAAAACATCTAACAGAAAAATATAAACAGACTCTCTTTACCTAATAGCAAGTCAGAGATGTAAACTAGACACCGCTGCACAAAATATGATTCTTTGTAAAATAATGTTCGAAACATTTTTGTTATGTATTTCATATATACTATGATTTTATTTAAAAAATAGGTTTTAAACAGCCGTTACAAACAAAAGTACACAACTAATTACTCTTTCTCACATTTAAAGTTTACTGACCATAGTTTATCTCCATCACTAGAAAACATTACGATGCTAGGCGATGCAAAAAATTGAGACTTTCTTAACCTAATTTTAAATTAGATAAAAAAAAGACTTTTTAAGTCTATTTTAATTAAATTACTTTAAAATAATTTAATTTGTAAACCATAAATAAAATGTTTGGGTTGTAATACTCGAAAAACTTGTGTTAAGTGAAATAGATTTAAATACTTCACTGAATAAAGTGACCAAATTAATTGTGAATATTATAAATTATATCAAGCTTATGAACTCCAATATTCTTTATAAATCAAATATCTTATTTTTATTTATAATTATCGCGATATCCACTGACCACTATACTCCACTGCTACTCTTTCAGGTATAACAACTGATCAGTAGAGCAGGGAGATTTCATGTTTCCCAACAAATCGGTTTTTCTGATTGGTATACTAACTTGTGTAGTTAAGTATAGTTTCCATAGTGTAGTTTGAGCTACATTGTATATAATATATACATTGTTAATTATATAAACATAATTAAACATATATTATATATTTAATAGTTACTGTTTGTTTTTCTAAGTGCATGACTTAGTGGTAGTTGTCATTCACTAAACAACACAACACACAAAATAGTTATTTCTGATTTATGTGTATTAACCCGCGTTTGTAAACTTTGTTCATTTTACGTACGAATTGATTATAGTTATTTTAGTTAAGTAAGCCTAACCATCTGAGGAAGAGATTAGATTGCAGATATTTAATACTGATTTCTCGTGTCACTAACTTATGGCATATCGCCGCAAGATCCTGTGCCCTTCTATGGTACACTTCATATTTAGATATACGGCGTATATTATAAGGATGTAGCACTAATATTGTGTTTCAAGAAACAATATCAATCCTAAAAAAAATACTTCTTTTAACAATTTCATGTTTATGTTTGTCACTTCAATTGATATTTGTGATCTCACTGCAACTAATAGTTATGTAAAGTATAAATAAGTTATTGAAGACATATTTCAAGTATTTGTTTGTGTTTTCGCAATTTATAATCCGGGCTGTATAAATCATATCAAGCCGACAGAATCATAGAAGTTACTATTTTCAATGTTTATACATTTCCTATTTAAGTTTAAATTGTAAAAACACTTATAGTATTAAGAGCGCGATAATTATGCCAGTCTGTCGAGAGTTGTGTATATGTTCACACACTCTACAATACACATTATTGATTGAGTTAAGATATTACAAAGTACCGACCTACTAGTTTATTACAAACATGTATGATGTTGTTCTTATTTTTGCCGTGAAGCAGAAATGACCCTGTTTACGTGTTGTCTTGTTGTAGATCTCTCATTTCCTTGCAATCTCTGAAGAAAAAGAATCTTGTTTTCTTGACTATTCCCTAAAGGGAATCACTTTTCATTCAAAAAAGGTGTGATGCTTCAGTTTAATACTTTTATAAAACTCATTCTATCCTAGAACATACCAATAAACTATACAATAAAAATGTTGGCATGTTTATAAATTATTGAAATATTTTCCAGAAACTCATGCTTCAAGACTATAAGTTAGTCCACATTATTTATTAGGCCACGTGTTTAGTATTATTTTTATTACAATACTTTTCTACAATACAATTCTACAATTTTACAATACATGTTTCTTACCATGGCAACAACTTATATTCAGTTGTATTCGTTATAGGGAATATTTTCAACAAAATATCTACTTCATTCATAAATTATTTATAACTAGCTTGTTACCGAATTGAAGGAAATAGCCTTCTTAGTGAAAGTATTTATGATGTAATACAGTTGAACCTTCAGATATTTTTGAAACAGAAATAGACATATATCAGGTAAATATTATTTCAGTATCAATGGCTAAGAGACTAAATACCTGTATGTTAAACGTGATTGTCAATTGTATGTAATACGCTTGTAGGAGTATGCATTTCTGGTTTACATAAATTAAATTTACGGACAGTTCAGTCTTCCTGCCCTGTGCCTAGATAAAATATTACATATAAATTGTGAAATATTTATTCGATCAAAAACGTCAACTTTCAGCTATTTTAGCTTAATTTTGGTCTAATTATATTTTAAGTAATATAGTTAGAGATGGCTTTTTAAACCCGATCAATAACATATACATTATTACCTAAGACTGAAAAGTTAATGCGGTCAATATGTATAAGTTCCTGCCGTTTAAATTCGCTTACGGCCTAATTTATTTACGGTTCCACAGTTGATTTTATATTATTGCACCAGGAAATTAATTTATGTAGGTTTCTAAAATCTACTTACATTGAAAAACACCTACCTCTAGTGTACGAGGTTCATTTTGCTTTCTATACCCGCCCAAAAAAATACAATACATAAACTTCAATAGACTACTTCGATGTAAATCAAATCTACTTCTGGCACTTGCACTTTCGGTATAGGGGAATGATTGAAAAATGCTTCAATTTAAGCTAAAAATTTCAAAATAATCGTTTATAATAATTGTTAAGTGACAGAAGTATGATTCTATTCGGATTGTAGTTTGGGAAAAAATAGTTCGTTGAGGCATGTTAGTGTCTATCCACATGTTCTTTGAAAGTCACATTTAAATGCCACATAGTATCACATTCCAAAGGTAACCAACAGGATTTGAGTTTTGTATATGCAAAGATTCATAACTTTTATATAAAATACAAATATGAAAAAAAAATAATTAGCCAAATCTGTTAGCCGTTCTTGAGATTAGCGCTTAGCAACATCAGCAATTCATTTTTATTCAAAAGATTAATTATATAATATGCTTCGCAGATTTAGTTCTCTATTACCACTGAATTATTCTATAGCTTTTGACTCCATGCACTGTGAGATGTCGTTTGCAAAAATGTATTACTATGGATTGTGTGATAACGTGGTCGATTTGATGAAGTCTTACTTAAATAACAGGCAGCAAGTTACCAGACTAGGAAGTGAAATATATGGACAGTTGATGAGAAAAAAGGTGTTCGGCAAGGTCTGAGACGAACTCTATACAACTTTTTCTCATCTAATTTTCAGCGTTCATACAGAGTTCCACTGCTCATTTATATGCAGATGACTCTCAATTGCATATTTTTTATGAATCTTGGCAGATGGAAGAGATCAGGTGAACTAAGACAGAGGGAGTTTTCGAAAGGTCGGTTATCAATGGACTGACTGAATGTTGGCAAGTGCATGGTTCTACACACAGCACCACAGCCTTTAATAGAGGGTAAGCAGGGTGGAGAGAATTTGGTAGTCTGTGAGAAGATCAGAACTCTCTGCTTGATGATTCTATGCGAGATGTTAGATTAGCAAGTACACCTTCACTGATTGTCACCCACTCTAACCAAAGTGCCAGGGCATTTATAGATTTAATACTTTATTGCCAGAGGCAATCAAACTCCAGCTTAGGCAGTCACTGCTCTGCCGTTCTGAAAATGGCAATATCACCTCAAGTAGTGACACTTAGTAAATAAAAATACTCCTTAATATAATAGTCTTTCATTTTCAATTGACGACGATTCACTTTATTGGGGGGCGTTAAAAATTGCTGGCTATGGTGGTCATATGCAGGATAATTTTTAGCTACACGTTCCACTATTGATTCTCCATCTTATTACGTGAATGAAGTATTTACGTAACGGGAAGTTTTCAATACTAGGGTGATTATCAACTGTGATTAGGAGCTACCCTTGTCTAAAATGTCAAGGTAAAATAGAAGAAGAAAACTCTTGTACTATATTGTGTGTGCATATAACATTTTCATTCAAATTTTCACTTATTCCTTATTGTTTCCCACTACAAGGATCACGGTAAAGACATTACTACTATTAACATTAAAACCATAATATTTTGTTTCTCATTTTTTCATATAAATTACACAATTTATATACACATATAAAGTTTTTATACAGTTACGAGTATGTAAATAGTTCGTCAACTGTACATTACGTATTAAATAAACTAATATTATAACATTTTTTTTTTCAGAATAAATTGTAAAGTTATTAAAACATCGGTGCACTCTCATCAGTTGAAAATGGGTTGAACTGAAGCAACTGATAGAAAGCTAATGAGATGAAAGTAGCTCAGAAACGCATTATCATTCTTCAATTTGTCGGTAAACCTATTAGAGTGTCCATCAAAATTAATCGCTTCATTATCCTCCATCATTTCAATCTCTTAATTCAACTGCTGATGGGAAATAGGTAGAGTTACTTATTGTTAAAAATTAATTAAACTCATTAGAAGCCTTTATTTGTTGTTATATTCAGTTTTGTTATGTATCGTATTACGAAACTAACTGCATTTGTTAAAGTATTACGAATCTTAAGACTTATTTCACACTCTTTGAGGAAATTTGGTAGTAGACTGTTGATAATCAACTCATACAATCCTTCGTCACATCCAGATCCAATCTCTCATTATGTAACGAGTGTTTGATTGTTTGCATTAAAATAACAATCTATTTTAAGTGGATTTTAATCATTTTTTTATTTTGGGTTAAAGCTTAGCCTGTCACTCGAGAGGCTGATTAAATCAAATTTTTATCTGTCTATCCACACGTTGACTCACGAACGGATTGACCTATATACTTGAAACTCCATTTCCGTATGGGCATCATCGAGTTCAATAACTGTGCATGTTACTCACTGCATGAGATTTGGCTGTAAGTTCGTGAAGATTTTTACATGAGTTAACATGAAATTTTAACATGTAACATATTAATGCATGCAGCCTAATGAAATGAGCAATAGATTTGAAACTTTGCATGCAACATCTTGAAGGTTTTTTCGAGGTTCGTGATATGACGTATACTTATCAAAATCCATATCTGAAGTGTGGTGTCAGAATGAGTAGTACATTCAATTAAAATCTATCAATTTCATAGTGATAAAATTTCAGAAATACAGAAAACCCCTTAAGTTCGGTACAGAGTTCTGGTTATTGAGAAGGATACAAAATTTACAACAATAGTTTAACAATCCTATAAAAGGTAATATACAATCACGATAGTGTGGCATAGTTCTTTAAGAACTCCTCATTTTACAAATCAATACATACTAGCTCTTTGTTTAGCAATGATGTTCCAACTATATTGAAGTACTTAAAATAATTAGATCCAAATTTACCTTTAGTTTTCGGATTGATATTTATTTTATTAAAGTTTCAAAAAACCTTGAAACATAATATTAAACATACACCCAAACATTTAGGATAAAAATATGGGGTGAGGAACTCTCATAAGACTACACTTGAAAAAGTACTCTTTACATCAAAAAACCGATCATTTATCTGTAAGTCCGGACTAGAGAGAATAAAACAAAACGATAATACTGCACAGAACCAAGGCCATTACAGACACATGTTGCACCCAGCTGGTCAGAGGGAGAGGGAGTGAAGGAGTGACGGTTATAAAACTGTCGATGCCATTTCTTATCTATTTTTCAAGAGGCGGAAACTGGGTTCACGATCTCGGGCCCGGACCTTCTGTCCGACTCTCATGTTTCTTTTGACGAGGGGTTTACAATTGATCGTGCGCACATTAAACATGTGTTTTTAATTTTATAATTTTGAGATAGTATAATATTACTCATATAGCTAAAAAAATTCACACACACACACACACACACACACACACACACACACACACACACACACACACACACACACACACTTATATATATATATATATATATATATATATTATATATATATATATATATATATATATATATATATATATATATATATGGCAACGTTTCTCTTATATAACAGACAGACGCACGTCCAAAGGGTATAATGAAATCCCAAGAAGCTATAGAACACTCATTTCTATAAAGACATAATCGATTTTTATAATGGCATATCTTGATCCATAAAATTTTACTGAGCGTTTGCAAAGCTTCCCGTCCTCATAATATCTCAAAAATGATTTTAGGTATTGACTTGGGACTTTCAATTAGCAGGTTTGATAACGATACGTGTTCTTTAATGACATTTGGTATGAGCGTTAGTGTAGTCTATAAACTGAGCAGATTACCTCGAGATCGTATTGATCTGAGGGCATGGGATTTGTATGAAAGCTCATTTTCTCATAGCTTAGATCGAGTGGTACATGTATCTCTTCAGTCGACATACAGTCAATAATACGCCCACAGCAGCTCTCCCGGCAAAGATACAGCTAACGTTTAAGAGCTTTTACTGACATTCAGGTCAAGGTACCTTATCAGATAATGCAATAAACCATTCCACTAGAATGTCAAAGACATCCCTCATGACCTCGAAATTTATCAGAGCCTGTTACGATAAATCTAGTTATATTATTACTTTTACAGATTTATATTTCCCGAGACATCGCTCAAGGCAGAAAATTGTTTATACCACGTACATAGGAATCAATATACCGTTTTAATTAGTTCTATTTTAATATTCATCAATATTTTGCACATTTACAAATAAATTATTGTTATTAATATTTTTGTAAAACTTTCTTTTTGGAGTGAATTTTACTCATACCATCTATAGCATACCATTTAAACCAGAAGTGGGCCAATATTCAAAACCAAATATAGTTCAATTTTATATTGGAACATTGTACACATTAAAATTATATATTAACTAATAAATGTATTGAACTGACAGTCGTTTTTAAACTTTTAAGATTTCAGGTATAGTCTAGATTCCATAGGCTGTCGACTAAATTATCACATTCTGTATTCTAAAACTGCAACTGCAAATGAAATATTTTATCTGCTAAAAAATAAGATACTATATCGGATTATGTCTCAAGCGCAAAATAATGTACACGCAAAAAGTTTTATTTTAGAGAAAATATTATAAATTCTGTTGATCACAGAAATTTATATACGTCATATTCCAGACGCAGCAATAAAATAAAGGTGAATGGGAGCTAAAGTTAACGTTCACAAAACCATGTGTTAGAATATATTGGATACGATACAAAAACGCACTGCTGATGAGGTTTATATTTGTATAACATTACTCAGACATATACAATATTACTTTCGATTCACTGCAAGCATCAAAATGTTATTTTATCAATCTAAATGGGGTGTTAGAGTATATTAGATACGGTATAATACGCAATAACCGATCAGGCTTAACTTTGATTAAACATTACTCTGACTTAAACAACATTACTTTCGATTCACTGCCAGCATCAAAACGTATTATCAATCTAAAACGGGTTTTAGAGTATACTTAATACGATTATCAGGCTTATCTTATATTGAACATTTCTCTGACCAGACCAACATTAATTTGAAATTGTTGACAGAGTAAAAACGTTATTTTATCAATCTGAACGGGGGTGTGGGAGTATATTGGATACAGTACAAATGCCTGAACATTACTCTACTCTATCTCTGTCTTTGTCTGATTTGGGTACAGTAATCTCTCACTGAACATTACTCTGACTTGTTCAATATTACATGCGATTCCCTGACATCATCTAAACGTTTTGTATCAATATAAACTCTGTGGTGGAGTGTATTGTATACGGTACAAATACGCAATACCGATCAAGCTTATCTTTGACTGAACATTGCTCTGACGTAAATTCCCTGCCAGCATCTAAACGTGATTACGGAAACTCATACAAGAATGAAACAAATTTGTTTGACTAGGAGATGATAACAGTTTTTAAACATATCTTCAGAGGTTTTTTTTATCAGTCTATGTGAAACCAGTCAAAATCCAAGATATTGAGTCTTTAATCTCTCTCACGACATGATTTTTAGTTTATTTCAAATTGTGGATATTTTAATAAATCTTGTTTCCCACTGAATCATTCTTTGGAGGGGAACTAAATTCTCTTTATATAAACCACGTTAAAGTTAGTTTGGCTAATGTT
The DNA here is from genome assembly GCF_021130785.1 of Homalodisca vitripennis. Classification (NCBI taxonomy): domain Eukaryota; kingdom Metazoa; phylum Arthropoda; class Insecta; order Hemiptera; family Cicadellidae; genus Homalodisca; species Homalodisca vitripennis. Next base: position 8,797 of record NW_025776880.1, on the reverse strand, counting down.
ATGCCAATACCTATGGAACGGTAAAAATCCTTAGAAGCAAATAAAAGTTTCAAGAAACTTATCAAAGTATTTTCTGAATGAGTAGTGTTTTTACGGTTCACCATAGAAATTTGATCGTTTCTGGGAGTGGAAACCGACAAAATTTTAGAACTCAGGCGGAGGATATTTAGTGTAGGTTGAACGCATTTATCGCTCATCGATATGTTTATAGCAATGTTTGTGTACAATTTAAAAACGTGTTAAATATATTGCAAAGTACAATTACTTTACAGTAGTCATTCTTAACAGAAAACTTCAAATATAAAAAGAAGACAAAACCCATTCTTATGGAATGGCATGAAAATTAATTCAAAGATAGAAGTCTACATCGAGACAGGAGCTTAGAACGTCTCGAAAGATTCTTGAATGATTTATTTACAAACAACCAATTTCCTTGAGTGCCATTATTTTCTCACCTTGGTTCAACACTTAGATTTTGTTCGTTTAGATGTTACCCTGCCTCATGGTGGTTCTAATTAGTTGATGTGTAAAACTTAGAATGAATTGCTTTATTTTTGAAGGCAAATTTAATCTACAACGAAAAGGCAGATCCAAAGGAACTAGCATTTGTCCTACGCCGACGATTTTATGAGGTAACAGGATTAGTATTTTCTCATCAACCAAGATTAAAAGTATATATTTAGGAAACATTTTATTAATTACGTAGCCTATATTTTATTTGTGATAGTATATTTATTTAATTACCAGCTACGATTTCTAGATATGAAATAATTTTTTGAAAGTAGATATTTAAAAGTAAAATTGGTGAAAGGAACAAAAGTCAATAGTTTATTGATAGACAACTTTCATTCAACGTATACCATGAAGAATATATACCAAAATGTTTAGCCTACAAAGCTAAAAACTATCTTGTAGCAAAACAGGCTGGAAAGAACATGGATGATATAATGGATCCATTCTTAAAACTACGTTATTTGTGATAAAAGATTAAAAAGAACTTGAACAAGAAGTTGGAGAATTTAATATATTAAATTAACATTTTGTTTTTGAGTAAATGGGTGGTGAAAAAGACTGGCATATACAAAGTGTGAAATAACATTTCATTTCATTCATTTTAATTGCGTTTTCGTGTAAATAGGTGGCGCGTAAGACTGATAATACCAACGGTAGAAATAGAAGTTGATTTAATACATTTTTGCTTCAGGTTTGAGTGAATATTTAACACCGAACCTTTCAATCTTACTATACATATATTTTCTTACTGTGTGATCAACAGCAGTTGTAGAAGAGGTCAAAATAACGTGTTGTTACTATTAAGCTTATGCTGTGCTTTCAAGACCAAAAATGTAAAAAAAATGAGAATTAGGTTAAGATTAATTAAATCAAATTTCATGAAACAATGTTTACACAGGGCAACAGCTTATCAAAATTAATAGGTTTTCAATTTATATTTCACAACTTTAGCCGATGGGGCGTATCCCGGAGTAAAACTCTTAATGGTTTTAACTATATTTTTTTCCATATAACATTTTAGTACAATCATTCCTGCAGATTTTTACGTGATTGAGTATAACACACACACTAATACAGAGCGAAATATACCATTAGATTACTATAAAAGGTGTAAAAAGGTCCCGCTAAGGCTTCATAATTTCTGAACGATTACAGGTAAAGCAATAAATCTTGGTACATCATTACTGCACATATAAAAGTAATTTTTATATATTTTTGTTATGTCAGGGGGATGACCAGCAAGTAGTCTGAAGGAAATCTTAAATGAGAGCATAGACCGAGTAGTACATCAAACTTAAAGGTTCCTAATTAGTAAAGTACAATGCCGCAATTCTGACCTCAAACGGTTCATTCTTTAAAAATTACACTGGTTTAAAATTTTGACTCACTAACTACCTTAAAAACTATTTCATAAGTCCAATATTTATTTACTAAGTTTAACTTTTAACAACTTGAGCACAAAGACAAGACAATATTAAAATACAATTTACAACAGGACCTACATCTTAAATGTTTCCAACTTTTAACCAGCGTAATGTTTAAAAGAGTTTAAAGAGACCTTTGAGTTCGGATTTGCGGCATTGTACTCTGTTAATGAAGGCTTTTATTGTTATGCACTACTCGACCTATGTTGTCATTCCAAGGGTTTTTCAGACTCCTTACGGGCCATACCCTTGAGATGAAAAAACTTTAGTTCCATTAAACAGTAGATTTATAGATCCAGTAATTATGCACCAAGTTTTATTGCTTTACCTGTAATCGTTCGGGAGTTAGCAAGCTAGTGCGGGACTCTTTTACACCGTGTATAACGGTACATATATACTTATATTGTTAGAACTTGTATGTAAACGTGCACTAATTGAATTTATTTACGATTTTATTTAAGGAAATACATCTAAAGATAATATACTAAGCTTCATAAAAAATATTAAAGTTATAAATATAATAACTATTCTTACTTGAACCCTATCTAATATTTTATATGTGATATAAAATACTGTATAGCTAAATGTGGAATCGACAAAATCATTTTATGAAATGGTTTCTGTACACGGCTTTATAAAATATTTCAGAGTTAAACGAATTTCTGGTTAGGTATGGGTTGGTGGTGGAGAATGAAGTGATTAATCGTGATCGATACACTAATGAGTTTGCTGAAGGATTTAAGAAAGGTAATGGGATTCTGATGGCTGTGTTTAAACGTTTGCTTACGGCCGCTGATTTTATAACTATTTTAATGACCTGTAAAGGGTTTTCTTCATTCGTTCTATAGTTATATTCTGTATCGTATTGGTGTCGTATTCATTTCGTATTCAATTAAGCAAAAACATTGCTAATCCTAAAAATTGTGTATGTATATTTACTTAGGGAAATTAATTACTTTTCTCAATTTTTGTGTTTAAAATCTAACTTTTAATATATGTAACTGTCCTCTAAGATATAATTTTAAATATATTTGAAATTTATTTCATTTTGCACTATAGTTTATTACATGAAAGTTATTATATATAAATATGAACCAGATACGCTGCTACGAGAGCTAGAAAACGTTGCTGTGATCAAAGCCGCATTACCGTTCGCCCCCGCAATCAAGACGCTGCAGCTGTCTGGAGTAGGCGGATCGCTACAATCGATTTGTGGTAGCCTGGCTCCTGGCATACAGATGCCCACTTACCCTCGTCTTTGCTGTTGAAAGAAGAACCAATTGTCAAACACGGCTATCGCTTGCGATTCCGATCACCTTGCATCGCAGATGGTGTTTCCTCTTCGGTCTCTGTCAATGAATGAGGGGCTAGCTAAGTATACTTCCTATTTTATATTAGGTGGAGCTTAGATTTTGTATTATTCTTTTTATGGGCGTCTTGTTATTTATTAGCACAATGGTATTGAATTGAGGGCGTTATTTTTTGATAGGTGGAATGGTGACCTTTTTATCATTCGACTACCACCTACACCTCATCGCCCACGTTAGAATTCATCACTGTTCCCATTGGCCTTCATTACCGACATTCGTGAAAATTTCAGTTGAGCTTCAAGAACCTCAATGTTTGTTTAAAGGTTTGTGATGAGGTTTCAGTGAGTTCCGGTCTCAAAAAGTGAATATATGAATCGTATGGTACATTTTACAGCTCATACCAAATTATAAGAAATTAATTGTCCTGTTTAAGACGGGAAAACTGCAGACCGATTGTGACATGTGTTTTGTAGGTCAGGTATAATAATTAGTTTTTTTGCTTTTGTCAAGTGCGTGTTTTAAAATGGTTATCCATAGAGTTGACTTGCATGGTTGTTGTGATTCCTGAGTTACGCATGCCACAGCGCTCTGGTATGATATGTTTATTTTAACCTGGATTGTTGTTATGTGTTAGGTTAGTTATTCACCCGAAGAAGACATTAAATTCTAGATCTAGAAAACGCAGTATTACTAATTTTTATATCACTGAACGAAGGCAAATTCCCGGAGAAATATTGTGACATTTTAACTAACAATCAACAACCCTTCTTTTTTGTGTTTTACACCCAAGACTAGGAATTATAAAAGATTTATTTCCACTGAAGATTCGTCAATGATGCTAAAATACAGTTCAAAGAAAAATCATACAGGAATATAAAAATAAAGCAATTTAAAACTTAACCCTCCATTTGTTGGCAAACCATGCCCACCCTAACTGTCTGGTGCAGGTAGTCTGTGGCTTTTGATGAATGATAACGTAATCTTTTCTCGTTCTTCATGTCGCGAACCTGATACAATCGTTAGTTATTAATAAATAAAACAATTCCCAACACTGTTATCAACAATGTTATCTTCGATACTTCAATTTAATTAGATAGGAGAGCAAATACATTGTGTAACAAATGTGTAGAGACTGTATTCAATATCACGTTTAATGCATTATTACTACAGTACCTTAATCAATATCAGACCAGAATTTCTAAATAAGAAGAAAATTACATAATTAAAGAATGGATATCAAAATTAGAAATGATGGGTAAATACAATGATTTATATATACAGCTTGTAGAGATAACTGAACAATATAAGAGTTTTATTATAAATACTATCTCATATAAAAATTATTAATTGCTAATGTGAGTAATGGAATAAATGTCGAATGAAAGTTGCTCTGTGAGAACAAAGTATAAGTAAAGGATCACATCAGTTTTGTATAAGCTCTGTGTTTTGTCTTCCTGACTCGATAGATTGCCCACGACAAGCTCCATTCCCTATATTGGTTTAACATTATATAAGGATACACTTTGCGTATTCTGGTTGCAGTAAATTTGACATTCCAGATACAACTTTTTCAGGATGTCATGGATTTTCAATGATTACTTCATAAATGTAGGTCTATTACAGAGTTGAGCTCTAAAAAGCAAGAATGCAGGTATCTCTTCAGATAAATGCTCCATTTCAGAATTCTTTCTTTTTGAACTCTGGAAGCTCAACAGAAGTCATTAGTTTAATACATTCAATACGTCCCAAAACGGCATCTGGAATTGACAATGTGTCATCTAAGCTCCTGAAATCCTGCTCAAATTTTCTAGCAAATCCTCTTACAAATATTATTAATAGTTTATTTGAAACTGGAATATTCCCCGATCTTCTTAAGATTTCAGTCGTTATCCCTCTTTTTAAGAAAGGAAAAAAGGAAATGCTTGTCAATTATCAACCTATTGCGATAACATCTACATCCTCCAAGGTCTTTGAGAAAGCAGTTTTAAATAGATTTACTTCTTTTATTGATAGATATGATACTTTATTTTTCAGGCCAATTTGGCTTTTTAAAGGGAAAGTGTACAGTTGATGCCATGTTTACTCTCATAAACATCATTGTAAAAGAGCTGGATCAAAGGAAATCTGTTGCGGGTGTCTTCTTTGACCTCCGAAAGGCCTTTGACGTGGTAAATCATGGTTTGAGTCTTGAAAAACTTGAGAAAATTGGAGTTCGGGGCACTGCTCTAAACTGGTTCTCCTCCTTCCTGGAAGACGTAGGCAAATAGTAAAAGATACCTTCCATACATCAAGATTGTATGACATATTCTTATTCAGATGAGAAGTTTGTAATCTCTGGAGTCCCTCAGGGCTCCATCCTGGGCCCGTTACTGTTCATTTTGTACATAAATGACTTAAAAACAAGTGTTCATAAGGGTAATCTATGTCTTTTCGCAGATGACACCTCACTAGCCATATCTCATCGGGCACGACAAGATTTGGAAATTGACTCTTATGTTGAATCAAATAACATTGTGCAATGGTTCCAAGAAAATCTTTTGTGTGTCAATTCTAATAAGACTAAACTGCTTGATTTTTATATTGGCTATAAAGACACAATTGCTTTAAAAACTTTACATAGGTGAAAGTATCGTTACTGCGGAGGATAACGTAACATTTTTGGGACTTCACCTTAATACAAATTTAAAATTTTACTCTCACATAGGAAAATGTCACTAAACGTTTGTCGTCAGGAGTTTTTCTTTTTAGACGTCTGTCCACCTTCTCCAGTATTGAAATCCTTCTTTCAGCATATTATGCCCTGATCTATCCTTTCCTTTCATATGCAGTTGTGATTAGGGGATCTGAAAAAAAATACGAGGATTCTTTTCTCATTCTGCAAAAAAAGAGCTGTGAGGATTATTGCAGGAATTGGCAAAACAGAATCATGTGCTGCTTACTTTGGATCTTTTAATTTGCTCACCTTTCCATCTATTTACATTTTGGAATTACTTATTTTCATGAAAAAGATCCAGCACATTTTCTCTGAATTTTTACCATAGTAAAACCAGGAACAAGCACAGTTATAATATACCACTACACAAATCAAGGTTTTCAAAAACCACACTATTTATAATTGCATTAAAATCTACAATAGCCTTCCGATCGCTCTGAAACAAGAATGTAATGCAATTACTTTCAAAAGAAATTTAAAACACTTTCTCCTCTCAAAATTTGATAGTTTCTAACTCTAGAAGGTGTAAACAAGATTTAAAAATTGAATGATAGACGTGGAAAAGATAAGTGATATTCCAAATTATTTTCTGGGTATGTATGTTATAAAATATACGGGTTATTCGTTTCATTTTGAAAGGAAAATACTTTTCTATACTTAGCTTAATCTATGATGTGATGACTAGAATGCAATTGTCCAGGAATACGATATCAAACTTACAAAACTTTTACTATAATAGAAATGTAACTGTTACGGATAGTTTAAAATGTTCATAAAGCTGAATGTATATCCGAGAGGTTTATAATTTTCCAAAGATAAAAATAGATGATGACTCTTTTACCCATGAAAAGTCTTTGTCCGTTTTAAGCTGTTATTCTCAATGTGTTATTCGTATAATACTTTGCTATGTAGGGGGTATTAACCACCTCCTAAAAGGTTACCACAACTATTTTACTGCCACTCACACTCACACACGGAACGGGCCCGTCCAATGTCGTTCGTTTACACGTACACGGGCTCTCATAGGTGTAATGAGCCATATTGAGCGAGAACATAGGTATGCTGACATTGATATTTAAAACTTAAAATAGCTGACCCTATAAGTCTTGGGGACTCATCTAAGCCCGAATAATTGTTGTATAAATCACGCCTTAGAGAATTTACATCTTACTTGCTTAAGAGAAGCACAGTTCGTTATTATAATAAATTTTTGTTAAAAAATTAATACACAATAAATTTAGTTTTTTTCTGTTCAATCGTTGTTTCTAAGATAAACATCTACGAGATGTGCAGCAAAAAGATTCTTAGATATTTTATTTACATGTCCTTTCTAATTCAACTGAATTGCTTATTTGATACATACGAGTATGCCTTCATGTTATTTAATACACAAGATAAGTATCACTTTGTATTTATGTATGTATAATATTAGTTACAACCATAAAGTATGATATACAATTATTTGTATATCAAAAGGGCATTTTTGTTGTTACTAACAAAAAGGTTGACTGTCTTTGATATGGTTGCAGGGAACAAAACCTTAAGAAGTTTAAGTAGAAGTTTATTTCCCATGAGAGGACGGGTCCGCCGACTATCTCTAAGATTGGTCGAGTTAGTCTTTTGAAGGATATTGTACTTAAAGTAACATTCTAATGCAAACAAACAAAAACTTCCATGAAGTGACAAACTCGGAAAACGTTTACCTACTTTACAGTCTCCGGACCGTTACAGACAATATCCTTTGAGATCTTAAGGTAAATTGCTCTGTCATTGTTACTAAATAATTCTTGGTTTTTTAGCTAAAAGGTTTCTGTCGTTCCTCAACACATAATTTTGGTTTAGTTCTTCAAACATATTCAAAAAAACATTACATTATCCTCATTCAGGATAAACAAAACCGTAAGCTTCATTACTGTTTTGCCTAAATTAATCCAGATTTTTCTACTTCGTAAATTTCTTTACAATAAATATATATTTTAGTTTAGGAATAATTGCATAATATTATAGTGCACATGTTTAAGATTGTATTTAATTTCCTCATGTTATTTTACCGTTGTAAATTACATCATGAGTTAAATAAAGTAAAAGAATGAGCCCAATTTTAAATATATTATTTTTGTTTACTATGAATGTCCAGACAAATATTTTATTAAAAAAGAGTAATTCATTTTCTACATCTTTAATGTTAAATGTCACAAATTAGATTTTTATTGCACCGGCAGTTTTGTACTGAAGTAAGAATTTTATAAATTCTCATTATTGCTTGGATATTAGGATGTCCTGAGTTCATGGATGGCATTGAATAAAATTTTTGAAACTCAAACATTGTTGAAATTCAATGATCGGTCTTCACACAATAGCAGGGCTTGGTACTATATCACGTTAACCGATGTTGGTTGCGTGTACACCTAATTGAGTTACGGATTAATCATTTGGGCTTATGAATACTCCAAGACTCCCTACTCTTTCTTTAAAAGAGGGAAATAAGTGTCATTTTTGGAGTCAGCTGATCTCAATAATGTAAAAGTGTTTTAGAGAAAAATAATCGACTTAATTTTCCTAATATATACATTCTGGAGTCTTTGACATTTTCCCTTATAAATAATGACTTCGTTTCCAATAATGCAAACAAATTATAACCTCCGAGGAAATACTTTCTCGGCCCATTCAAAAACATAAGAAATCCTTCTTTTAGAAACATACTATTTATTCATGCGCGTCAAGCTTTTTAACATCTTGTGCGTAAAGTTCAAAAAATCCTCTAATTTAAACTCTTTTCGGAATAAGTTGAACAAATTTTAATTCTAAAAGAACACTACTTGATCCATTGTTTTTTT